>NC_056745.1:1129957576-1130035076 GCF_019279795.1 Protopterus annectens
CAATTGTCTTTGGGCAAGCATAAAAAAAAAAAAAACTAAAGAAATAAAGAACTTCTGCTTGTAGGAATCCTAGGAATTATGTGGACTTTCCAGGAAGGATAACAATGTTTTGAACTTGGTAGGTAAACTACCATAGTGTCCAAGAAATATTTTATTTTAATTTTTCATTTGATAAGCGGTTAAGTAAACTAGTCCAGCCATTGTCTTTTTTCAGCCATTATCCAGGTATCAAGGGTGATGCTGAGTCAATATATCTAGACAGATTACAGAAGCCAAACAATCAACATATTCTGGGCTGGTAGGAAGAATCTGGAATACCTAGAAAAATTCACACAGACACAAGACAAACATGTAAAACTCCATCTAGACAGTGCTCAGAGGTCAGAATTGGAACTTATACTATGGAGCCAAGACACAGAGGTATAACCATGTTACCCATATTTCGATGACACCAACCTAAATCCAAAATAGCAAGGCACAGGAATGATTTGATCACTGGCGTCTTCCTTCTGAGCTAGCAGTAGAGGGTGCATGCCTCCCCTACAACTAGTGCTGCTGTTATATTTATTTATTTCATAGTGATTATTATTATTTCTCAAGCTAACAATCTGCGACATTTTCATCGTACCATTTTCCCGTTACTGCTTAGCTCATCAGTAGTATCTCTGCTAAGGTACTGCCTTGATTACTAGTGAATACTGCGTTCATCACCCTATCTAAATATGTTCCACTCAGTTTTTCTTGATTCAAACCTGTAGCTCACTTATAACAAAATTAATTGCATGCATCTCCCAGACTAAATAACACAATGTTTGCATTCACCCTCAAATCATCTTTTTTAAAGCTACTACTATAATCTGTTGCTGATTAAATCGGGTCTATATTAGTTGATCGAATGTTTAGTTAATCAAATAACTAAATGTTCATCACTAATAATCGAACACAAAAAAACCCGAACGGCAGTTTCCACTCAGGGAAACAAGTCATTTGGCCATTGCGCGGAGTTTGCCCTCTCTTCAATGTGGAGTGATCTCGGAGCTGGCATATTTAGTTAGGGGGGTGTGAGGGATACAGCCTCCCCACATCAGGGGGTGTGGGGAGCGAAGCCCCCCACTTCATTTGTGTTTTTTTTTCCGTTGGGCCACGGCATTGCTTCCCTGAGTGAAAACTGCTGTTCGATGCTTTATGTGTGCGATTATTAGTGATCGACGTTTAGTTATTCGCTTAACTAAACGTTCGATCATCTGACATAGACGCCTTAAATCATGCACTTTCCTTAAACAGACCTTGCAATGTAGTATCCCAGAGAAAGCATGCATTTTAGCATCACACCATGGAGAACCAGTTCCAGTTTTCTATGCAATCTTAGTCAGAATTAACCCAATGCAGACAGTACTAGCAGAATGCAATCAAGGTATTACTCTGCTCTCCTTTGCTTTTCCCATTGTAAACACATTTTCTGCTATCTGTTATTTATTTATTTATTTCAGTTTGATGATCAAGGAAGTCCACTGAGCCTAGAAGAGCCCATTTTCAGTGGATGCCTGGGGAGAAAAGCTCCAGTTATAATTAAAAGATAATTAACAAAATTAAATTATACAATATACAAGTGTAAGCATTGCAGAGTGAACTACACAGGTAAAATATATGTGTAGAGTTTGGAAATTAGAACATTTAGGTATACAAATAGGTGTAATGCACTACTTAGGAGCAGAAGATAAACTGTACAATATACAAGTTTTAACCATTGGATTGTGAAACAGATAAGTAAATTATACAAATAAAATTAGGCATTAGTATACTTGGAATGTGTGTACAATAGGTACTGTACGCAGTAATACGTTGAGTGGTAAGAAGAAGGAGGTGTTGACTGAGACGTTAGTGGGACTTAGGTGAGAGGGGTACAAGAGCATTTACATTTAGGAGAGAGGTAAGCGTGGGGAAGAGATTTGAAGTTTGAGTGGTTGTGGGTGTTACGGAGGGAGGGGGGAGTGAGTTCCATAATTTAGCTACGGAGTGGGATAGCAATAGTTGGTCAGGGGGACAAGTAGACTTTCCCCTTTTGAACATATTGCTCTGATCTTGTTTACCTGTCCCTTTATGAACACATTACTTTCCTCTCTTTACTTTGCTCCTTGTAAAATGGGAGAAGTAAAGGAGTCCTGCTCTCCTTTACCCCCCACTGCATGAATAGAGCTCATTCTTAGTGAATTTGCCTGCAGTCTTCCACGGTACCCTAATAACATCAGCTGCAGCAGTCAGTATTACAATATTATTACCTCTTCATGTATATGCTGTCACCACTATCACCGCTCCCCACATATTACTCACACACCATAGTATGATAATATAAAATAAAACCTTGCTATGTTGCATCATGGACATCACTCCAAAATGAATGAAATGAAATGTCGCTCTGACTATGGCAAAAAGAAATTCAGCCAGTGATACCACAGACAGGCTTCTGAACCAACCATGCAATGATATATACCCACAGTTACGGTCCCATCCCCATTTTCAAGGTACACCTAACTAAGACTAAGTAAATGAGTCATCGTAAACTTCCAGCCATGAAAAGACATAAAATAAAACACGCAAACACCAAAAATATCAAAAATCAAGTTTCTGAACTCCCAGGTATGGAGAGGGAACTATCATGCTAACATTATTTGAAATGCATATTTTGCTTTATATTAATGATCACAGCTGATACAGTGCAGAAACAGCTTGCATGTTTTACCATCCTACGTAAGTAGACTGATTACAGAATCTCACACTGTTAAATGCAGAGAGCTTTGCTTATCTTTATTACCTTAGAAGAATGAAATGGTATGTATACCTTGAACCTAACAATGTCCCCGTCTTTACTGCTAGCCACTCTGCATTGGCTTATATCTAATACTCCTAAAACACTTTTTCAATGCAGATGATTTTGATTATTTGGATCATTTTATTTAGAACAGCATAACCACTCCAAAGTAATTCCTTCAACTCGTCTAATTCATATAACACTCAGTGCAAAAATGTACATCTGTAACTTATTAGGCAGGATCCTGACTAACATTAACATATGTATTAGCTGCACTGGTACCATCGGTTGATCTTTTAGTGTTTCCTTATAAGTGTTCTCTGGTGTAAAAATATTTCCAAACAACTAGTTCAAACATTTCTTACCAATAATCATTGTAGAATTAATGCAGAAAATCCCCTCGAGACGTTTTAGTATCAACGACTTGTTTCCTATTAAATGTCTTACATAATACCAATATAGTTGGCTTTTGCTCCACTTTCAGTATTGTAGCTGACTAATGTTCCTTTACATAAAATTCAAGCAACAGATCAGATTTTGCAAATAACCACACTCTGACCTCAAAAATAAAATGGAAAAAGTGATCAGACTTCAAATAAACAAACAAGCAAACAAATAGAGCTATTCAAGACTTTCAGCCATAAAAGCACTGTATATCAAATGCAGAACTGTCATAATACTTCCAGAGGCACAGGCTTCAAAAACTTACAAAATGTTGGTATATATGTACCTAAAATATTTTGAAAAAAGCACCATATACTGTGTAAAATTTCCCATTTACCTCACAGATACAAGGTATAGGGTTTGATTCTGCCCTCTGGTTATTAACTAGACTTATAACAGTCTGCAGATTGATAGCCTGGTATTTCCCTCTGAATCTGTATAAGATCCCCACCATCCCACGGTAATGTCAGTGGCAGAGTTCTGGAAAATAATCAAAGTTCTTCCATCATCCTCACTCCCAAGTGGAACTAGTTCTAATCAAGAAAATAACAGCAACAATAAAAGTTGTACTAACATTAGAACACTAATACTAATGTTCCATCAACTCTGATATAATATCCTTACATTTTTCTGTTTGTAAATAGTGTTGCCTTCTATGATAGAAAACCTATAAAAAAAGACTCCCCCACTGGTGTGTTCTGTTAGTTACATGATTAACAATTGTTTCTATCACAACTTGCATCATTACTTGATCTTTCATGGCAATTATCTTTCAGTCACTTTCTTAAGAAATCTAGCTTATAGTATTGAAGAAAATAGTCCTGCCAACAAAATATATGGTTACAGACATTTGTCAGCAATTATTCCCCTTGTAGAACTCCTAATGCCATCTTCAGACAAACATGCAGTATGGTTGGAGACAAGACTTTGGAACAAACCCTGTAGCCATTAAATTCACATTCACTCTGTAGTCATTAAATTCACAGACCTTATAATTAAAAATAATGTAAATTTAATGGCTATCATTGGGTTGACATGTGTACTAGATTGCTTCTAGACCTCTTTAAAATTGCCAATATCATCTGAAAAAGCTCACTTACATATAAGCTAATGCAGACTACTTTGGACAGAGACTTTCTTCAGAGTTCTGCAGTCACCTTCATGACCAGCAAAAGTGAGTAAAATTAGCAAACATCTTACTTAAAGTTTGCTGTGCTTAAATTTGTAGCCTAAGATTCTGTTGTAGGATCACTTCTCTCTTGTGTATTTAACAAATCAATTGGCCCTTTCATTCTACTGTATACCAGCTTACAGAACTCTCAGCTGATGCTGGACCATTATCTACAAGGGTAGTGAATTCATATGCCTTATCATTCTACCCTTGATGGTTATATATATCATTGCAACAGAACATGTTATGCTGACAGATGTGTGAATAACCCCACATGCATGTAACTGATAAACTTTTTCACAAGAAACATCCCTATACAGAATGCTGTACTGTACTAGTTAGGGTAAATTTGAAATAAAAGCTCAAAGATCCTAGAACTTCACTCCCATCTAGGCTACAATATGCAAACAACTTCTGCCTTCTACATAATTTGTCTTACACCTAAAATTAAATGCAGATACACCACTGCTTCCTAATTGTAAATCATGCTGTTCATACTATGACTCCATCTGTTTCTACATTTCCTCTGACAGCAGTGGTTACTTAGTGTCCAATTAGAATAGTAAGAAACCTCTTCCTTCTTTGCATGGAATTAACATTATTGAACCTATGAAGTCACGGTAAAACTTGACTAAAAAGAAGAGAATTTTGAAGCTAGGGGCAATACCAAGTTAAACATGTATTGTATTTTTATCTCTCTTCTCTCTTGTTTGCCTGCAACCAGAGTGATGTTCTTACAGCAGAGTAATGTGTGATCTTTTCTCTTTTTAAATATTAAAGAATGTGGTTTGTCTTTTGAGATATGTTGGATCTCCAGATTTGCTGGCTTCTCTTGCTAATATAATAAACAAAGATGAAAGACTAGGAACTGTTCTTTTACTGTGATGTAATTGCTATATTGGCTGAAAACCCTGATGTCTGCATATCAGTAAGAAACCGGAGTGGATTCAAAGGGAAGAAACCAGACATGGATATGTATTGATAGTTTTTGAGTGGTTGTTGTGATGAGCAAATAACTAGTTTTGCTACTTGTTTTTTTCCAACAACAGGATGGTAATGTTATAGTCAGTGGGGGCTGATAAAGAAGCATTGTATATAACTGTGTATATCATGCTTTCCAAAAAATGATGATGCAGTGCTCCATGTTGATGCTGTCTTGTTTGGGTGAAACCATCTATGAGTAGTATTACTTTATGACTAGTGCAAGTATTTCTGCAATAAGCTGCAGCCAGAGAACTTATATATTTGGAGCTTATTCTTTCTCTATATGCATCCTATTAAGTTTTGTTGAAAGTTCAGGTGGTTGAGCTGTAAGAAAGCCAATGCAGCTGATCAAACATCAGCCAACTGCACATAGTGACTTTTTTACTGTGTGAGATCACAGTATAGTGGGGATCAGGGAGTGTGGCCTTCTCTTACTGTAGTACAATCTCAGAATTGGCATATATAATTAACAGGGAGTCCAAGGGGTTTACCCCTGCAAAAAGAATATTTTTTTTGTACTTTGTTGACTGGAGTTTTTAACAGTTCTGCTCTATCAGTTAAGGTTTGATGTTGTGAATATGTGTCCCTGCTTCCCTGCTGCTCCATCACATTACTGAGCTGTTAATCAAACCTTGATTGGATGGGCAGTAGTTAGGACTTTATCCCTCTATGCCAGCAGGACAGGTATGGGTACATATACATTCTGGTGGCAAAGCTGTTTTACAGACTATTCAGATTCAGTTCACAATATATCTGTTTCACTAAAATCAATTAATTGTGACAAACAGTGGTGGTATACTCCCATCTGATGCACCAATGAGTACATGTTGCTTGGGGTTACAGTCCTATAGTCTACAACTCTGACCAACAAACAATGTATGGATGTATGGCAAATTCACTGTTGCTTTGGGTAATAGCCAAAACCTAGTGCACTCAAGTAAGGTTTACTCTGACCTGCTGCAAAAATGTATTATAATCAGTGGCTTCTCATTTTTTTACCCATCTTGCTGCCATTCCAGTACCGTCCAGTGCTATCTTAGTAACAGTAACTAAAAACTAGTCCAAGGTTATTACTACACACCAACATGCACATATACAATGCTTTCCAGTACCAACACCCCCTGCCACCATATAGACTAATGAAATACATCAAGAGCATAGTTGCTGTTTATCCTTAAAATAAGTTAGAAATTGAATACACTGATAGTAGCAGTAGCATGATCAGTGTCTCTTCAAAAAGCAAAAGCCAACAGTTGAGTTCACACACGTTCAATACACATACCCTTCAGGAGGAGAGGCTTAAGAGTATTCTAACTGCCTTGAGAACTCTCCAAGATGCCCTAAATACTATTTAATACTTACCTGAGGTAAGTCTTGATTACCATATAGGTACCTTCACATTCATTCTAGATCTGATATGATTACCCATTCTGGAAGCAGGAGGTGCCCTATGCAGGATGGGAATTGTCAGGGTGATCATAGTTCATTCTTAGACTCTGATTTTGTAAATCTATAAATATGTAAAAGCACTGCACACTAGAATGTAGGGCACCTCTACTCAGAGTCAGGATATCACTGATAAGCAATGTATATTTTCTTAAGTGTAAGTTGAAGTTGGTGAGCTGAAGAGTGGGAAAGTAAAGGAAGACAGTACACCTACAGTAAATTCATATTTCATTGGTAATCACTCATTGACTCCTGCAGAGTCCTTTAGTCAAATTATTTTAGTAATAATCTATTTGTTGTTGGCTTATTTAGTGTATGCTCCTCTGTTGCATTTAATTTATCCAAAATGACATATATGACATGTTAGGGATCTCTTAAGGGTAACTAAATATTGGATATTTTCTAAGTCAGCATAATAATTGTTTTACACTACTAACATTCTATCCTGATATATAAAATATTATAGAACAATAATATAGAATTTCATATTTATTTTAAGAAAATTCTCCATATAATAATTTAACATATGGAGCTCAGCTGATATTGTTAGTTATGAGTGATAATCCAATAGATATATCTTTATCTGTTGGATTAGGAATGACTTTCATTCCATTTTTAATGGGAAATTCATATTTACTTGTATCTGATACTTTAGAATTAATGTTTTATAGAAGTACTTTTTAAAGCCTGACCAGAATTTTACCCTACTTGTATTTAAAGAAGAAAGAACATTAAATTACACTTCCATGTTTACACACATAAAAATATCATTCAATGTTATCAGAGAATATGGTATAACTATTATAATCAAAATAAAAAAAAGAAGCAAAAAGTTTCTTCCAACAATAGCTTGAAATGGATTTAACATTCTTATCATTAAATACTAATGGGACTGCGGTGGTGGTGCTGCGGTAGCGTTGTCGCCTCACAGTAAGACGTTGTCCTGTTCAATTCTCAGCTAGAGCGTCTTCTGTGTGGAGACATGCATGAATGGGCATACCTTCATTGAAGGTTGTGCATCAGAGCTGGAAACTTGGCACGTAAAAATCTACTGCCAATCATTAGTGGACCGGAGTTATGCTGTGGTGACCCCTAACCGGGAAAAGCTGAAAGACACAACAACAACAACATCATTAAATACTAATGGCTTAAATAATGCAAATAAAAGATCAAACTTACTAAAATATTTCAATCTAAATAAGGCACAAGTAATATTTCTCCAGGAAACGCATTCTAAGACTAATGATAGCTTTATTTAGAACCCTAAGGACTATACAGTCTTAGCTCAATCCTCCTATAGAATAAAGGCAAAAGGAGTATCAATTCTGTGGAAGAAAAACGTAATCACTCCTAAAGTTATTTATAAATATGAAGACAAAGAAAGTCTACTAGCATTTGTTATAATTAAATTTAATAACAGAATATGGACCTTAGCTAATCTATATTGGTTCCCACGAATTGGAGCAGGAACGGTTAAAAAACACCTTGATTTTATTTCCAACAATTATAAAGGAAATCTTATACTGGGAGGAGACTTTAATTGTGCCTTAGAAGCTTCTGAAACCACCAAGAAATCTTTTTGCATAGCAACTATTTCACAATCCTTTAAAAGATGGATTGATTAATTTCATTTAATAGACACTTTTAAAGTAAAAGATGATAAATCCTTATTATTTTCCCATAAAGACCATATATTTGGAACACAAACCAGAATAGACAAATTATTTGTAGTTCAAGATTTACAAACAAAAATCCTCAACTTCTCAATAGTTCCATGCCCCTTCTCAGATCATGACTCTTTGATAATGAAGCTCCAAATAGAGTTTAAACCCTTAATCCTCTCAACTAGAATTCCATCATATATCATGAAAATTAAAGAATTCAGACCCTGGATGTTGTCAGAACTACAAGTATTTCTTGAAATTAATAATACAACAGAAATCAGTAGAGTCATGGTTTGGGACTCATTAAAAGCATATTTATTTGGTAAGACCCATAGCTGGTACAAAAACAAAGTTAGATAGTGGGAAACTGAATCATTAGACTTGCAAACCAGACTCTTGACAGCAAAATCTAAAAATAAAATCAGAATTGTCCAGAAGTCAAAAAGGAAATAGAGGAATTAAATAAATAATATAATGAAATTCTAACACACAAAACTTGTCTAGCCTTGGAAAAATTAAAAATAAACTCATTAGCCACCTCCCCCAGATATCTACATAACTTATCTACAAGAATTAAAATACAATCTAAAGCAAATAACATTGGTAATATATATCATGAAAAGAAGGGGGAAAAGTATCAGATATAGGAGACATCCTTGAAGCATTTTGGTTCCATTATATGGAACACTTCAAAAAAGAAGATTTAGATACCAACCAAATAAACTTAGATACAAACCTTATCAATATAAAAAAAATCCTGAAAACTTAAAACTAGACCTACAAAAACCTATATCCTACAAAGAAAGTGTTGACAAGATAAAAGAAAGTAAATCTAACAAAGCTCCAGGGATAGATGGTATAATTACGGAAATTTACAAACTCTTCCCTTCAACAGTAATCTCCATTTTTTATAAAACTTTGCTACAAGTCCAGTCAGAAGCAAAAATACCACCCTCATGGAAATATTCTTTCATAACACCAGTTCTAAAAGATAATAAACCATCAGACCTTTGCACCTCATACAGACCTATAACATTACTGAATAATGATTACAAAATATTCATGTCAATCCTAGCTAACAGATTGAAAATCCCACTTTCAAAGACAATTAATAATGATCAAACTGGATTTTTATATAACAGGCACACACATGATAATATTAAAAGGATACTTACTCTTATAGATTATGTGAATAAAGAAGATAGAAAAACACTTGTAATCAGATTAGACATAAAAAAAAGCCTTTGATTCCCTCAACTGGGAATATCTATTTAAAACTTTAGCATTATTTGAATTTCTTCCTTCATCTTATTACTAAAAAACATATATATTAATAACTTAGCCTACATTAAATTAGGTCCTTTCACCTCAGAATCTATCCATATAACGAAAGGTACTAAACAAGGATGCCCCCTTTCTCCTATTTTATTTGCTTTGGCTATAGAAATACTTGCAGAAATAATACGCAATAATCCAAGAATAAAAGGAACAGAAGTCTATGACCAGTACATATCTAAAATAATGCTTTTTGCTGATGATATTTTATTAACCCTATCAAACTCCAGAGAGTCATTAGGAGAGCTAGAAGAAGTAATGGAGAAATTTTATAAGATTTCAGGTCTACGCTTTAATAGATCAAAATCAAAATTTCTATTTTTAAATAAGAAAAAAGAACTACAAGTTACAGATAAATCCATCACAGGAAAACAAGAACTTATGCTAAATTATTTAGGAATAGTGTTATGCAAAAATATAAATGAAACAATATTAATAAACTATAAAAACATTATTGAAACAATAAAAATATATATAGAAAAGTAGAACAAAATTATATTAACTTTTGAAGACAGATTGCAATTAATAAAAATAGTCTTATTGCCAAAAATACTATATGTAGCAATAGCAATACAGTTAATTCCTGAAAGATGCATTCTTAAAGAAATAAACTCATGTTTAATAAAATTTTTATGGTATCCCAAAAAGAATAGAGTAGCTCTAACTCATCACATTAGACCCTGGAAACAAGGAGGATTGAACTTCCCAGAAATAGAAACATATATAAAAACATATGTGCTTAAAACTACAATAGACTGGATAAACCCAAATTATTTTGCCAACTGGAAAGAATTAACAACGGCTATATTAACAAATGAATTTAATCTGTTAAAAAAATTTTTAATAGTAGACAAATCAAACAAACCCTGGTACATACTATGCATAAGTATACAATATAATATAACAAAACCTTCTAAAACAATACTGATTAATCATTACATCAATTATTTTAGGAAACTTTTCAATGCAAACATAGATCTAAAACTATAGTTTGACCTTTTAACCCCATTTACCACCACTAAGAACTTTCCTCACAAAATATATAGGGAACCAATAACCTCCTGGGAACAAAATGGATTATTATGCTGGTTTCAATATGTAAATAAATTAAATGTTTAGATATACATATGATAAAAACTGCTTACAGTATTCCAACAAAGGACTGGTTAACCTTACAAAGCATTCTAATGTACACTCAAGATTTATGCAGATTAATTAATAATTTCTCATTTAAAGATATTCCAAATTTTTTCTGTATGAATTTGTATATAATAGTTGTGAAAAGAAAAATTCAATTTCAAATCTATATAAAGGGTTAATAACATATAAAATAATTCCCAAACCATCATACTGGCATTTCTTAACAAAATGTCACTCATTGCAGTTAATAGAAGAAATTAAAACTAACATGTTACTATCAGTTAATTACACCTCCAACACACAGTACTGGAAAATATTTTACTGGAAATACTTACATAGAGCATTTTTAACACCAGATAGAATTAAAAAGATCAGTACTACTACAAATGTTTTTTGCTGGAGGTGTGAAAAGTCAAATAAAGCAGACTGGATTCATATTTTTTATGAATGTAATAAAATTAAATCATATTGGAATGGAATCAATCATTTTTACAAGCTTTATTTAATGAATCCTTTACCTTAAATAAAGTATTGATTATACTAAATGTAAATGAAGGCCCCTACCTGAATAAGACAAATATTTATTTGTTATGGACAATACTTGCTATATCTAGGAAATACGTAACCAGAAGGTGGAATTCAAATACACCTCCGACCTTGGAAGAATTCTACACTTTACTGAAGACAACTGCATCGATGGAAATAAAAATCAAAGAACTACGAATCTATCCCAGGCCATTGGTAAATAATCCTTGGAAGAAAGTTATATCTTTGTTGGACACTCTGCAATAATCAATATTGTATCTCTGATAACTGATCTGTTAATTTTATATTTAATAACATAGAGTGTATATAACTGAAAGTCAAGCTATTGTAAATATTGTATATAGTTGTTTAAAATAATATTTAAAAATATTATGTAAATGTTATTTTAATTGAAAATAAAAAAAAATATTTGAAGAAAAAAAATACACATACCCTTAAACTAATTAATAAAACAAACAAAAAAGGATACACATTTAAACCTGATAAGCAAAATTATTTACTGGCAATAAATAACATTAAGCAATGTACAGTGTAATGTTAAATATGAAAACAGCTTTACACTTGCACAAATCATTAACAAATACATGAAGATTAAACAGACAAATGGCATAAAGAAGAATTTTAACTGATAACTTTCAAAGTCCTGCCATTATCAGTAATAAAAGGTATATTCCATGTTCTGTCTTCTGTGACTTGTTAAGTCCAAACAGCAGCTGCAAAATCTCTTAGGCAATGGATCTTCCACCATAAACTTTGTCAAGGAATACAAGGGAAAAATCTAACATTGACTAACAGTTTCTATGTACTTGAAAGAGACCCAGGCAATATACAATATGTTTTTTAATACAGATGTAAAGTTTCTTCTTTCTGTAGTCATATGCTTTTGAGGGGAGCCCAAATAAAGTAACGCATTATTTTTAGCTAAAGTGACATTTCAAGGAACAGTTTGTTTTAAGTAGTGCAAATGCATTTCCAATGAAGCAATCACATATGCTACAAAATTTATTGTATTTTTTTATATAGTCTTCTATACAAATTCACATTTAAATTATCTTATTGCAACTGTCTTGTATGTTTTAATGAAAGACAGTTGCAAAGCTTCAGTTACCCTGCCACACTTATCATCTGAAAACAATTAAGTTTACTTTAGCGTAATATCCCTTCTCTACCACCTCCTTATATGGGCTATGATCGATAATGCCACTGCCGTCATCAATGTGTTATATATAAGATAATTAATTTCATTTGTTTAGTCTGAATGAATATCTGGAGGTTTAATTTAGTTGCAAACAGTTCTCCTTGATATATTTTCTTGATTTTCCAAAATAGTGTGGTTCATAGTTTCATATTGAAGAATGCCTTCTTTCTATGTATTAATTTTTTCTCATATATCTGCTACATCTCTAGTGATGTGTTTTACTTTGTTATCCTGGTTCTTAAAGTCTTTTCCAGTCTCAATAAAAATCAAATTATCTGTCTTTCAGTGTCTGACTTCCAGTTTGTTGTTGGTACAAGGGCATTTGCTATGTTATGTTTCCCATGTATTCCTTATTTCAATTTATGAAGAAATTAAAACTGGAGCCCTAGAAAATGTAATAGGAAAATAACTACTGTCTAAAATTTTGACTGAATAAGTTTAGTCTAGAATCTGTTGTCTCCAGATATCTTTGAACTTGTGCATAAGTTCTGATGTTATGTTGTCCCTATCTTGCCTTCATTCTTGCTGTTTGGGTTCGGTTCTGACTCAGCCGTATACTATAGCTCGAGAGGTTTTACTGGCTTGAGGCTAGCCTCTATCCCATCATGCCTAGTGGTAGTTACCCAGATCTCATTTGCCACTTGCAGCATCGAGGTTGCTCATACTGGTTCAGGCTAAGTGTTTTCTTCATTTTGGCTAATTTCTAAATTTTGGATAAAGATAGTGTTAGTTTCAGATATTATTGAGTGTTAGAGTGTATTCTTCTTAGCTTAGTGCTTTTTCTAACCTTTTTCACTGCTGGTTTTGTTGTTGTTGTGGCCGTCATTTTTCTTAAGGCCTTCCTTATCCTTGTGAACCCGATTGTAACTTAGAGGGTTCTTCTCCTTTCAGCACCATGTTTAGTTAAAGGGATTTTTTCTCTTCTTTCTCTTCTCTACCTTTCCATGTGCAGCCATTTAAGTTAGAGGCTTTATTTGATTGGGGGAGTTTGCCATTTTAGCTTAGAGGCTCTTCCCCTTCCCTCCTTCCTCTTTCCTTTCAAAAAAAAAAAAAAAGCTTAAAGTTATAGTTATAGTGATAGTTCAGTTTTATTGTTACTGTCATTATTCTTGGTGTCTGTTGTAGTTATTTGATAGTATGTCTAAGGATCCCACTACAGAGACAAAACCTTTGGGTTTTAAAAAGTGTGACTTGTGCTGCCAAAAGATGTCCCTTACGGATGGGCACACGAGTTGTGTTTATTGCTTAGGGGCTGTCCACCTGCAGGACTCGTGTTCCATATGTTATGCCTTCAGTTCTTGGGTTCTGCAGGAGAGGAAAAATAAGTTGATTTTGCTAGGCTTATTGAAGAGACCCCTTGATGCTTCTTCTGTGGGTACTCAGTCAGTCAAAAAAACAGGACAAGTCCGCTATGCCATTGTCCTCGTTGGCTCCGATTTCGGAGTCATCCAAAGCAAAGGGCAAAACTTTGGTTTTGTCAGATCTGAGTGTTGGTTCAGACAAAGCTCTTTCTCAGGTGGCTCCATCAGTAGTCTCGGAGCCAGTCAGGACTCACAAGAGAACCAGGTCTCCCTC
This sequence comes from Protopterus annectens, assembly GCF_019279795.1. Lineage (NCBI taxonomy): Eukaryota > Metazoa > Chordata > Ceratodontiformes > Protopteridae > Protopterus > Protopterus annectens. The sequence continues at coordinate 1,129,971,889 of NC_056745.1, forward strand.
TCTGGAACTGGTGCAGTCTGTTCCACAGTCTCCACTTTCGTAATCTGTGGCAGGCAGTCATCAGTCTTCCACCCATTCCTCTCAGTCATCCAGGAGTCTTTCGGATGATGATGTGTAGAGGGTGGTGAAGAGGCTTCTCAAGACACCGGCATTAGCAAAATTATTATCGAGCCCAGCTCAGAAGGAAGTGGTGCCGACATTCCAACCAACACCATTATCGTTTCCTCCTCTGACTCCCTCGAGTTCAGAGCCAGAGTCCATGGAAGTCATTGTGCTGGAAACATTGGTTCCAATTACCACCTGTCTCTTGGCTCCAACTACTGCTCCGATCTCCTCGCTAACTCAGTCTATCAAGGGATCTGGGGGCCAATGTTCTCTCGTCGGCTCTGAGGGGGGAAGTGGCATCAGACCCTTGTCTGACCCCAAACTGAACAAATCAGTCAAGAAAGCAAAGTTATGGATGGTAACACTGCAGTCCATTCTTCCCTTTTTGGGTCAGGACAACTGGATGTGCTCTATCAATCTCCAGGATGTGTCCTACCACAAAAATGGACAGGCGATCCAAGAGGTATCTACGCTTTTGTCTTGGAGCCAGTCATTACCAGTTCAGCGCTCTGCCCTTTGGTCTCACCACAGCCCCCAGGGTGTTCACCAAATGCATTGCAGTAGTCACGGCTCACCTGAGGAGTCTAGAAATCTGGGTGTTTCCATATCTAGATGACTGGCTCCTCACTGCCACCACCAAGCATCAACTGATCGAGGCATGGGACTCCACTATTCACACTTGTACATAACTGGGTATCACCATAAACTATGAATAGTCTGGCCTGTTGCCTTGTCAGTATATTACATTTATAGGGGCAGATTTAGACACAAGGGCCATGATAGCAAAACTGCCTCATGAAAGAGTGTTAACCATTCATCGTCAAGTTTCAATCCTCATGGCAAACAAGAGAATCCAGGCAAGATTTGTCCTCAAAGTCTTGGGTTCGATGGCTGCAGCAATTACTCTGGTCCTTATGGCGCGCTTCTACATAAGAATTCTGCAGTGGCTCCTTTTTGCTCAATTGTCATTCCAGGATTTACCAATGTCACATCAGATTTGGATCATGGGGTCTTGCAAGAAGGACTTAGCATGGTAACTTCACTCCCCTCTGGTGTCAATGGGCAGACCATTTCTAACCCCCCAACCCATAGCCACAGTGACCACAGATGCTTCCCAGATAGGGTGGGGGGGGCATTATCTGGGACAGACTGTTCAAGGGGCTTGGCAGGAACATGAGTATCACTTGCACATCAATGTCCTAGAGATGAGAGTGGTGCTTCTGGTGTTGCAAGCACTTCAAGACTCTCAACCTACAGGGACTATAGCAATTCAGAGAGACAATATGTCGGTAGTATTGTACATCAACAAACAGGGTGGAACCAGGTCTTATCCCTTGTGTTGAGAGGCTCTACGAGTTTGGCAATGTGTGATGTCTTCCCAACACTTTCTAGTTGCAATGCACATCCCGGGAAAATCCAATGTGATAGTGGACAAGCGCAGCAGGGCTATTTTGATGCCCCACGAGTGGTCCCTGAAACAGGAAGTTGCGGACTTGATTTTTCGCAAATGGGGCCAGCCATGCTGCGATCTGTTTGCCACCCCCTTCAACAACAAATGCAGCAGCTACTTTGCCCTAGTCCCTCCACTGGGACAGTCACCCAGGGATGCACTTGTTCACGATTGGCCCCATGACTGCTCTCTGCCTTTCCACCTTTTCCCCTGATTGTCAAGGTTCCTCAGAAAGCACAGTTGGGTTGCAAGTTAATCCTATCATTGCCCCTTACTGGCCTTGTCAGACATGGTTCCTATTCCTTTGGCCTCATTTGCAGGGGGAGCCTTGGATCCTGGACCCAGTTCCAGATCTCCTGATACATCAGTCAGCGGCTCTCTACCTTTCCATTCAAACTCGCAAGCTGACAGCTTGATTTCTCCACTTTCGGTCTTAGCCAAGCTTCCTGATGTTTCTCCAGCAGTTCAACACATTTTGATTTCCTCCCATAAGCCCACTACAAGGAAACATTATGCTAGTAAATGGAAGAGGTTCTCTTGTTGAGAAAGCAAAAACAAGACTGATCCCTTTACTGCACCCATTTCAAAGATTCTCAAATTTCTTGTTGAAACCTTTGAGTGAGGAGCAGCAGCAGCTACTATTCAGGTTCAGCTGGCTGCCATTTCTAATTTCCATGTGGGAGAAATGGGTTCCAACATCATGTCCCATAGGCTATGTAAAGCATTCTTAAGAGGTACTACCCTCTTAAGACCTCCAATAAGAGAACCTCTCCCCCTTGGGACCTAAATTTAATTTTAGATGCTCTGATTCTTCCCCCCTTTGAGCCAGCTGCTTGTCCACTGAAATTTCTGACATGGAAGACCTTTTTCTTAACTGCCATTACCTCAGCTAGGAGGGTTTCAGAATTACAGGCCTTATTTATTCGTCCCCCTTGATTTTCCACAAAGACAGAGTTTCTCTTAGAACCAACCCCTGTTTCTTACCCAAGGTGTGTTCAAAGTACAATTTGAATCAATTCATAGAGCTTCTTGTATTCTTCCCAGTCATGGCAACAAGGCAGAGTATAAGCTCCATCAATTGGACGTTCATAGACAGTTACGTTTTTATTTACACAGGACCAAGGACTTCAGAAAATCCAACCAATTGTTCATATCCTTTGCGAGTATAAGAAAGGTTGTTCAGTCTCAAACGTGACTTTATCTAAGTGGCTTTCAGACACTATAACCTACATCTACAATTTGCGCAACAAAAAACTTCCAGGAAAAATTAGAGGCCATTCAACTAGGGCCTTGGCTACCTCTATTGCTTTTCAAGCCAGACTGCCTTTGGATTCGATCTGTGCGGCAGCTACATGGGCTAATCCTGATACCTTTATCACTCATTACAAAGTAGATATGGCCTCCTGGAACAGGGCATCCTTTGGCTCCATGGTTCTGAAGAGTTTTTTTCAGTGAGCCACCCAAGAAACAGGTGCTGGGGATGCAATCCCAAACAGCAAGAATGAAGGCGAGATAGGGACAACATAACATAAAGAAGTTATGTACTCACCATAATGTTCCATGTTTGTTGTCCTTGATCTCACCTTCCTTCTTGCGTCCCACCCTCCTTCCCCACTCCTGGAGGATTGAGAGGAATTCCTTTTATTGGCTAGACTGGCTGAGTTTCCCTTTACCATGCCATTTGGTTAGTCCTAGTCTCCCCTTCTTACTCTTGTTGATGGTTTACTCCTTTTTATGCAGGTGTTCTCTTATATGTAAAATAGAGTATTTTTTTCTACCTGCATGGTCTAGTGCTGGGTTATCACAAGCGAGATCTGAGTAACTACCACTAGGCATGTTGGGATAGGGGCTAACCTCGAACCAGTAAAAGGCGAGATCAAGGACAACAAACATGGAACGTTATGGTCAGTACATAACTTCTTTTTTGTTAAATCCAAACCATATTTATAAAGTTCATAGTCTGTTACTGGTGTCATACTCATACATGCAAATTGGTGATAGTATATTTTGAAACAGAGAAAACACACTGGTTCACACACACACACACACACACACACACACACACACACACACACACACACACACACACACACCTTAGTTGTATAGTAAGAACACAGCATTAAAAGTAATTGAAACAAAGTAAAATAGTTTATAAAACTGACATTTTGCTTACACAGTGTGGCTTTCTGGAGCACAGCGGCAAACAGAGGTGCCTAAAATGAAGATAGGGTAATTATGTCTGATAAATATAGAACTAGAGATAGGATATTATATGATAAAAATAGAGCTGACGATTGCTGGGTAGGGTAAGAAACACTGTACTTCCTGTGACATAGTGCTATGATCAAACACACAGAAATATTTCACATTAATTTTAATGGGCTACTTTAATGGCCTAAGTTTTTAACTTTTATTGGTTTAGTGTGTGTAGGCTTTATCAGTGTAGTGTCCTTGAATCATTTTCTACTGTAGTTTCTGAGGTATTTTTTATCATTTGGTATAATCATTTAATTTTATGTAGTTTAGGAGTGTAGTGAGGGCATGCTAGTATTTTTGTTTTTTATAGTTTAGTCAAGCTTTTTGTATAGTTTATTTTACTTAGTTTAGATAGATTCTTGTCTGTTTTATAGGTAAACATGATTTCTGATTGTCTAGTTGCAGTCATTGTTTTATGTTACTCTTTATTCATTTTTTCATGCTAATAAATATGATTTTTTTTTGTAAGGGTTTGTTTTGAGACATTGCATAGGCAGGCATTGTGTGTAGTCTGTGTGGACAGTGTGTGAAAATACTTTTTTTTAAATTAAACTGAATGGGAAATGTTTGCTTTTATTTTAGTTTGATTTAATTAAGTAGGTATAAATTTGGGATTGGGGATTGTTTTAAGCCATGCTTAGGTGTTGTCTGAGGATATACATGCCTGTGCATTGGGTGTGCAGTTTGTGAACTTTTACTTTTATAAGTATCATAAATACAGTAGTATTTTGTGTTGGCCCTGACAACAAGAAGGATCATTCACCACATCATCTACCTTGCTCTATTAAGTAAGTAGGGAATAGTAGTTCCCCTAGAATCAGTCAAGAAAATATAGTGAAACTTAAGTTTAGATATTGTATTTCTTTATTTGTCTGAGTATGTTCACTAATGCTATTTTCAATATTTTCTATGTTTTGAACTCTGTGGTTTACTGTAAATATATATTCAGTATTTTCATGCTCTTTTATTATTTATTATTAAATATATTTAAAACTTTTATTGTGGCTTTGAGAGTTCTTATATTTATTTGGTGACACTGTATGGCCACTCCAAAAGGCCTAACTGTCTTGGTCAACTACTATCATTTTTATTAGTGTTAATATCACACAGTATAATTGGACACCCATTGTTAGGGGCCTTAGAGTAGCTGTTTATGGAGTGTCTGGTGGCAGTGATAATTACCTTATACTCAGGGCAGAAGGGGGCACAGCAGGTAAATCTGTGCCAGCCTTTCCCGTGTGTGTGTGTGTGTGTGTGTGTGTGTGTGTGTGTGTGTGTGTGTGTGCGTGTGTGTGTCAGCTGCTTGGAGCAGGGACATGAAACACTGGACTCACAGAGAGGGTGCTGGAGGACTTGGCTTGGACATTCTGCTGAACACTTAACCCTACGGCTGTACCAGTGGGGACTCTTATTGGAGACCTGGAGGGAGACAGATATTAAAGAAATCCAGACCCCAGACTGAGTGTGTCTCCTGCGTGCTCTTAAGGGAAATTGTGCTTGATGCAGAGAAGTCTGCATCTGAAAATATTGAGTGTTTCCATTTGTATTCCAAGTGAACGTCCCTCTCCAGTGTTAGTGGCGAGGATTCAGGTTCCTTGATTACTGGCCCAGTGTGGGGACGTCACAACATTGTTTTTCTGTTAGGCTAAGTGTATCTATAGCTATCTGTTTATACAGATCTTTGTATGCACTTGTGCACATGTGTCAGTGTGAATATGTGTGTGTGTGTGTGTGTGTGTGCATGTGTATATGTTTGTGTATGAGTGGGTGTAAGTATGTAGATGCTTGTGTGTATGAGTAATCCAGGTTGTGTGAGCTGACTGCCTGCTTGTAAAATCCCTGTGAATTTGTGGGTGTTTTACACATGCTTGAGTCCCAAGCATCTGAAAAGCTCTGTCTTGAAGTCAGGGACTTGAGCACCTTGTGCTGCTCATGCTCAAGCTCAAATATGAGTTGGGGCAAACAGCCATAGGAAGGGAGTGGGAGGAGGACTTAGGATTAGGCAGTGGGGGGATTTTAGGATTAGGGAGGTGAATTTATGATTATGGAATTATAAGACTTTAGAGCTAGGGTTAGGGAGAGGGAAAGGCATTTTAGGTTTAGGGAGTGGGAGGAAAGTTTTTGGGTTAGGGATCAGTCAGGGAATTCAGGTTTAGGAGGTGGGTTGGAGTTTCAGGTATAGGGAGCGATCATGGACTTTAGGGTCAGTGGAGTGGGAGTTAAGGGACTGAGGAGTCAGGTTGGGAAATGGATGGGAGTTTTAGGTTTAGAATTTAAGTTCTGGAATGGCTATGTAGATTATAGGATTTGGGTGTTGAGAGGGCTATTTAGAAATGGGAAATCAGGCTAGTTGGAGTTCAACTACTTGGTTTATTGAGCAAGTGCAGTGAGCAGGTGTATCACAAGCTACCAGCACACAAGCACCTACCATAGACCCTGAATTTACTTGCTTTAGAATTGTGAACTAGTAATGTATATTTCTCATTGCCTCTGTGTAATGCATCAGTCTTAATTACTGTTTTATTTGTCACTAGTATTGCATTTGCTTAGCAGGTAGGGGATAACACTTGAAGCTGAAGAACCTAGCTAGGTTGTTGTTGTTGTTGTGTCTTTCGGCTTTTCCCGGTTAGGGGTTGCCACAGCGGACCTCCAGTCTGCTAATTATTGGCAGTAGATTTTTACGTGCCGAGTTGCCGGCCCTGCTGCACAACCTTCAACGAAAGTATGCCCATTCATGCATGTCTCCACACAGAAGACGCTCTAGCTGAAAACTGAACAGGACAACATCTTACTGTGAGGTAACAACACTACCGCAGCACCACCACTGCAGCTGAAGAACCTACTAGGTACTAATAAAAATATATATGAATAAATAATAAAATAATAAAAATGGAAAACTGTGGGATCCAAGACTGAAATAGCATGAAGGGAGTGGTTCAAACTGGATGGGAACATTGGAAAAGAGATGTGTGAGCACTCCAGTGTGTGGGGATCTGACTTAGGGAGCTTTGAGGTGGCAGAGTATATCAGGTCTGCTGGACAATGTGGGAGATTGAGGGGAGAGAATATTTGAATTAGATATGGTAATAGATTTGCTGGCCAAACAAGAAAGAAAAGAGTGGGACTGGATACAGTAAGGCAGCGGGGAACCAGTAGACAGGAGAGGATGAGAAATATTGGGGGAGAAGAGCAGGGGTTATGGGCAAGGGTTGCCACAGGAGTCCAGGTAAGGTAGATGGCACAAAGGAAGTAGGAGATGCTAGTATGAAAAAAAGAGGACAGGGAGAAGGAAATAAAGGTGGAAGTATAGTTACAGACAATAGTAATAAGTAATTAATGAGGGATAAAATCACAGTTAGGCTACAAGTAACATTACAAAGGGAAGAGAAGTGTGATAAGAGACTTAGGGACACAGGTGGACAGTGGTCTCACCTTCGATAACCACATCACCACAACAGTCAGGAAATCCTTCTATATGGCACACCTCATCACTAAGGGCTTTTCATCCAGAAAAAAGGATGTCATTGTCCCACTGTACTCATCCGTCATTAGACCCATTATAGAATACAATGCCTCATTTGGTATGTACCTCTCAAGACACCTGCAACAACTGGAAAGGCCGCAGAAATACCTCACTAAAAGAATCACAGGCCTAAAGCAGATGCCCTGTGCTGACCACCTTAAAAAACTCCAGCTATACTCTGTCGCATATCGTCTACTCAGAGGCGATCTCTGCTTAACATACAAGGCCATATCAAACCCAGAGCTGTTGGACATGCTATACTTAAAAAAATCCCAATCCCTCAGGGCCACATGCTCCAGGGATCTAAACCTTGTCATCACAATAAACAAAACATGCTGGAGGGATAGGTTCCTGACCCAGAGACTCCCCAGACTCTGGAATAGACTGCCCATACATGTCAAGCAGAGCGTCTCTTTAGCCCTCTTCAAAAGGAACCTTGACGATTGGATGGGAGAAAGGAAATTCACCCCGGGGATCACGTCAGTTGCCCTGCAAGACAGGGGTCCAGGAAGTAAATAGTGTGGGAAGAAAGAATTGTTATGGCTAGGCTTGTATAGGCACTAGGGCCAATAGCCTAGTACCAACCTATGAACCTATGGATAGGGAAGGGAGTGGTGGGGCAAGATGAGCAAAACAGTAGTAGGCACTTGTAGGAATAGTAATAGAGGGTTGGGAAATTATATGATGTGACATAGGAAAGAAAGCAACCAGCATAGATAGTGAGGAGGGCTAGGGTATTGGGAATGGGGGTGGAACATGACAGTTAATAGGAGTAGTGGAATGAGGGGTGGATAGAATATTCAAGGCAATGGACAGAATTGTGAGAAAGAGGCAGAAAGGCAAAATGTGGGGAAGGCCAGTATGGCAGTACAGAAATACAAGACTAATAATTAAGGTAAAAGATAGAGTCAAGAAGAGGTGGAAGGCAGGGCTAAGGTGGAAGAGGCACAGAACAAGGAAGCAAGCGGAAGGATAATAAAGAAGGTGAGGGAAGCAAAGACACAGGCAGAAAGTGAGTTGATAGAGTGAATTAAAAGGGACAGCAAGAATTTTCAGATGCAAAGAAAGGAAGAAGTGTGGGACAGACTTGGCTGAGAAAAGAGGAAAGGAGAGGGATATCAGAGAAACTAGTTAGAAGCAGATGTAGTAAATGAATATTTTGCTTAAATCTTAATGAAAAAAGCAAGAAGAGGATGCCATGTTGGAGGAGAGGAAGAGCAGAGCAGTGGACACAAACATCCTGACAGAGGGTGGGGAGGAGCTATGCATTTAGTGCTATATACAATGCACTAACTGATGCATTTCATTAAAATACACTATATACTGTGAAACATTGTTTGTCATATGTACTATGTATACAGTGATAGTTTATGCAAAGAAATATGGACAGAAGAACAGAGTAAAACTTCTTTTTTGCAGGGTGGGACAAGCCCCCCCAACCCCGAACTTATATATATATATATATATATATATATATATATATATATATATATATATATATATATATATGTCAACTTTGAGATTGCCATGCCTTGGAGGAAAGGAAATATTCTGAGAAATGGCATCTTGGACATAGTATATGTAAGTTCAATCTTTTGGCCGCTCAGTCTCCATATTTCAGGACTTATTGTAGCGGGTCCTGAAATTTCAAATGTTTACCCTCCATGATTGATATTCACACTTATTCTCACATAGCCATTCTTTCACCTGGCAGTAAGCACATAGGATCAAGGCTCTAAGCTATTAATAAGCTGCTTCCTGTCCTCAGAATAAAGGTTTGATTTTGACCCTCTCCTTTTGTCTATTTTGTTACTCCTTTTCTTTTAACTTAATCTGGCAGTGCTCCTAGACCAGACCTGAACAGATATACTTGTGTCCAGTGAGATTACCCATTTAAAAATGAATTAAATAAAAAGATAAAATATCTCTTCAGAGAGAAAAGCTTTTCTGAGCCTTGCAAAAGGTGGCCTCTAGTTCTCCATGGAAAGCTCTTCCTTCTTTGTCTCTCATGTGGTGTGATCATTATCCTTTTATTGACCAGGGTGAGAACTGGGTAATGGCCTTTAGTGGCATGGCTGGAGGGCAGGCATTTTTAGAAATGAAAAGGAACTCTAACAGGGACAGGGTATTGGTGTGATGTGAGAAGCATCAGCATACCGAATGACAAATGAAACCCACTCAAAGCTCCCTTCTATTACCATATGAACTGCAGTTTGCTTCACAGCCAGCAAATACTCACTGGTCTCCATCAAGAAGCACTCATCTTGAAGCAGAACTTTTAAAATGCCCCCCCCCCCCCGAATGAATGAGACAACGCAAGTTGGTTATTCTCAACTTTCCTGCCAGGCTCCTCCTGCACCCGAACTGCTAACAGAACTCTGATCATCTAGGTCACAGTCAAGACTCCATCCCTTTATGTCATGGAGCCAGGAATGAGTATGTTTTTTTAAGCATCTCTCCAAATCAGTACGCTTACAGTGATCTAAGTATAAACTAATGCCTACCACACATATCTATAAACATCTCACTTGGATCTAGGAGTAATCATTTGAAAACTGCCTCTTACTAAGGCTGCTGGCAGTAATGGGGGAAACTGATGCATAATTTCTTAGTTGTGCATGGGACAGAAGAGAGGTGATGTAGCCGGAGGAGCAGTACGAGGCTGTGAGTCAAATGTCATGTAACTTTCTGGTTACATTCCTGAAATATATTAAAGGGTTGTATGGATATTCGTCAATATCTGAAACTTGGGTCCCTCAGTATTGTACCCAAACCAGCCTAGCAGTGTCAATATGCTTTTACATCAGCTGGCTGGACTGACTAGATGTTATTCATGAAATAATCAACATGCAATGAAATATCAAGTTTAATTTCTATTTTTTTCTTTCTGTCTCTTGTGTCATATTTTTGATCTCCAATATTAAATCAGTGTTGGTATACCTTGCATGCTAGACATTAAACATGTGGACCATGAAATGCTTATTTTTTAAGGGTGTTGTTCGGATTTTTCTGTTTTACTGTTTCTACTAATTATACTAACATACTGTCAGTGAATTCTGCAGATCTGCCAATGTTTCTTAGATAACAGCTGAGGCAAAGTTTTATGTTACAGAAGCAATCACTCTCCTGAGTAGCACATTTGCTGTTTGACTCATTTTTTTGGCATCACTTTCATATTCCAGCATCTTACAGCCATCAATAGAAACAAAGAAAGCTGAACATTAATACCATCTTAGGACTGTCTAGGCTACTCTGTGTATGCACTAAACAGATATTGGACATCTAGGCTCATTTGGTTTTTAAGTACTCAGGAATTCTAATAACATTTAAAGCATTTAGAATGAGCATTTCTGAATATATGGCAAATGCAGATATCTCCTTAGTGGATCATTTTGCTGCCTTGATACTTACATGTTTTCTTTCCTTAATAGTATCAATAAGCTATTGCTACGCATCTTTACATTATTATCTGGACTACGAGCCCTCAGATTTTACACAGCTTCTATTACTACCGTCAAAGTCTTGCATTTATATTTAGTTAGTGGGTGGGAGTACTGATCCAGAATACATCCTTTTTAGCCATGACCCAGGCAAAAGGCAAAATATAAGCTGTACTGATAAGTGGATTATTTAGCCATTTAAGTGTCAGTCATGTGCATTCACATACAGTGATAATGTATAGAATTATTCTATACCTGTGTTTAAAAAAATGGCTGCTATAAATTGTTTAATCTGATTGGTTAAAATACAACACTTTGGGTCAGTAATACTAAAACACAAAACTTTGTTTCAATAATACAGCATAACGCTCAGTCTGAAAAAAAACAGTGAGCAATGTTAACTAAAATTGAAGAATATCACCTTATCACATGAGTATAAGAAATGACAAAGCTGACATATTTCAATTAGCACTATCACAATGGCTGCTTCCTTGTATTTCTACATCTGCCTTTGTTAAAAACACACTCTTTATATATCTAAGGAACACAAGGCACCACTCCATATATGGTAATGGTTTTGTAGTGTTTTACCTCTCCATTCAGATGCAGGCTCAGTTTCATGATTAGTCACCTAACTCTACTACACACACACACACGCACACATGCACACACACACACACACACACACACACACACACACACACACACACACACACACACACACACACACACACACACACACACACACTGTATGCCCAGTGAGACTTATCCAATTAGCAGATGTGAGAAACAATATTACTTGCATAAGCAGGTTGAAAGCACAACCTTTCAGTCACTTTGTTTTTGTTTGTTTTATCTGTGACTCAAGACAGCAACTGTTGCCTATTCTGATATTAGAGTGGATCCATTCATTGACAAAGGTGCAGCGCAAACTGGAAGCCTAAGAGGACCAAGATTATAGATGTTTTAAAATGCAATGAAGTACAAATGAAGCAGAAACATGTTTAATGATGCCTTTTTTGTTTTTACATTTTCAGGGACTACTGAGTATAAATACATTGCTCCTTTCAGACTGCATTCTTACAAGCTATTCCCACTATTCAACAGTAAACACTTTCTCTGGAATCCAGTATATATGGCTAGGTTCCTATAATAAATTCTACTATCATAGGCAGATCTTTACCAAGATGTACACTAATGAAAACAAACCCACTGACGGAGGATAAAAGTCCACTGGGGTCCAACCAGTAAGCAATAATCAAAACAAAAAGATCCACTAGGACTCGGATGATTGAAAACATAAAATAAATGTAATCACATAAAATACCAATCCACGAACAGATAAAAAACCAGATAAGTGCTTTTGGAAACTTCCTTCATCAGATCAACGTTCTCCTATACCAAAACTCCTTAATATATCCCAGCAACCAATCAGACAATAGTATTGGGACCACACTTTTTGAAGGACAGACCTCATAGGTCCCAATACTATTGTTTGATTGGTCGCTGGGATATATTAAGGAGTTTTGGTGTAGGAGAACGTTGATCTGATGAAGGAAGTTTCCGAAAGCGCTTATCTGTTTTTTATCTGCTTGTGGATTAGTATTTTATGTGTTTAAATTTATTTTATGCTCTCAGTCGTCCGAGTTCTAGTGGGTCTTTTTGTATTGAAGTTGAACACTAATAATACTTTTGTTTAAGATTAAAAATACTTGTTTCAAATTGTTCCAGTAGCTGATCACATGGGGCTAGTGAAAAAACATAATGGTTCTTTATGAATAGTTGTTACAATAGTTAGTTATTAGCTGTTCCTGCTTTAGAACTAACTAGCATTCTGTCACAGTCCCTAAATGTTAGTATCTCCCTACTAAATGCTGAAAGTCCTTTCTTTGTTTACTATTAAAACAAGCATACACTGACAAGGAATCAGAGAAATTCCCTCTGCCCATGCTAATTGACCAACATGGGTTGGTCATTTAGAACGATGGAGTGAATCTCAGATTCAGAGGCACAATAAAGCTGCACAGAGAAATGCCTCATTAATGACTCATTATCATGTCTCTGAATTGAATAGTGTACTGTCAGACCTGATTGCACTAGTGTCCTCCCTTCCAGCCCATGCATTGTGGGTAGCATAGGCACCTGTCGAACAACCACAAGAAGAATAAATCCAAACAACAACATAAAAAACTGTAGTTTTATTAAGGACCTTGGAGCTTCAGCAAAAGCCTTCAGGGAATAACAACATGAAAAACACAATTAATTCAATTACATATTAAGCAATCAGCTAATCAGATATTTCCAACTTATTTCACTATTCAGATCTTATAGTTTTAAACTGCAAAAGTTAAAAATACAATTTCTTTATGTAGAAACAATTTTTCTAAATCAGTGCCATCAATAAAATTTATTTTCACTTGCAGTAACACAGAAACCAATAATAGATCAGAACAACTAGAACTATAAAAAGAAAAATGTTCAACTACTGACTTCCTTCTTGGCTAGTCTAATATCCCTGAGATGTTCATGTATCTTGTTCATTAACTTTCTTTTGGTTTTGGCAATGTAAAAAAGATTATAGGGGCCTTTAAGGACATAGACAACACATACAGAATCACAAGAGTACACGCTGACAGTCTCAGTCGTAATCCTATTAATAACTGAAAACCTATTAACAATAATCTTGCACCAACAGCACCTACCACAGGGAAAGGTGCCAAATAAGGCAGGGCTAATGCAGATTTTATCATAAGGAGAATGTGCAGAATAACTGTGTATCAATGTGTCACCAAGACTTTTAATCTTCCTATAAAAAGTCTTTGACTTGCTGAAAATAAATTGTCAAAGTAAAGGATCTTCTATAAGAACTGGCCAATATTTAAATGTTTTAACAATTTCCTTAGAAAGAACATTGTATTCAATGGCAATGCACCTCTTGTTTATTGTCCTAATTGACAATAGAACGATTAGTCACCAATACTCTTTCTCATAAAATGAATAGAACCAGGAAACACTTCCCAATAAATGTTCATCAAAGTGTTCACAGAATATCGTAGCATAGGCACCTCCCTACACACACACACACACACACACACACACACACACACACACACACACACACACACACACACACACACACACAGTCATCGACAAACAAGCCCCCACATAATCAGTTACACTCACAAAAGCACTCACCCAAGTAAACCTGCATACAGACAGCAACACTCACACACACACACACACACACACACACACACACACACACACACACACACACACACACACACACACACACACACACACACACAGTCATTGACAAACAAGCGCCCACACAAGCAGTTGCACTCACAAAAACAGTCACCCACATACACCTGCATGCAGACAACAACACACACACACACACACACACACACACACACACACACACACACACACACACACACACACACACACACACACACACACACACAGTCATTGACAAACAAGCGCCCACACAATCAGTTACACTCACAAAAACAGTCACCCACGTACACCTGCATGCAGACAGCAACACACACACACACACACACACACACACACACACACACACACACACACACACACACACACACACACACACACACACACACACACACACACACACACACACACACACACACACACAGAGCTCCTCTGTACTTATCTGTATTGTAACTACTCCCATAGGAGTGAATGGCTGAATACTGTCAAGGACAGCATTCACTTTTTCTTGAACATATGTCTTTCGGCTTTTCCCGGTTAGGGGTTGCCACAGCAGACCTCCGGTCTGCTAATGATTGGCAGTTGGTTTTTATGGTGTCGAATTGCCAGCCCAACGCCCAACCTTCAATGAAGGCACGCCCATTCAATGCACGTCTTTCGAACGCCCACTCGACTGCTGGGAGGACATGCAGACTCCACACAGAAGGCACTCCCAACCCAAGCCGTGAATCGAACAGGAGAACTTCTTGCTGTGAGACAACAATGCTACCGCTGCACCACCGTGGAAGTACTTTTTCTCGAACATATGAATTTCTGAATTTCAATCTTTTAGAAATTCGATTATGTGAACTAGATCTGTGATTGAGGGTGGAGGTGTATAAGACATAGCTAAATGTTGGTTGGTGGGCTTACCTGAAATTTTCTCTCTCTCGTCCACACTGTGCCTTTCAGCACACTGGGCAATGAGCACTTTCCAACAATCATTGTTTCTGTTGCAGTTATGTGTTTTACAGAGTTGGGTTGCTAGCCCGAGGCCCAATCCTCCTCAGAGGTTGTACCACACACTCACATCTAGGGACAATTTATAGTGTCCCAACAAACTACTGCATGTCTTTGGAATGTGGGAGGAAATTGGACCACCTGGAGGAAACCCATGCGAACACAGAGTGGACATGCAGACTCCACACAGAAGGGAACCCAGCTGAGAATCAAACCAGAGAACCTCTTGCTGTGAGGCAACAGTGCTAACCACTGCACCACTGTACTGCCCTACCTAAAATTAAGAGTGGTATAATCTGGTTGGGGGCATTAGCTATGGTAGGGTGGGTTGGTATAATGTGTCAGTGTTTAAAAGCATTTCTTATAAATATCAGTACCCCACTGCCTGCCGTTATACCTGGCCTATTGTCTTTGTAGAGTGTACTTTTACCACTCTGCCTGCTCTTATACCTGGCTTATTGTCTTTGAAGGGTGAAGTAGTACCCTTCCTCCTATCTTTAGACCTGACCTGCTGTATTTGCAGTGTATAGTATTGCCTATATACCTGCCCTTATACCTGGCCTGCTACCATTACAGGGTGCAATAGTACCCCTCTGCCTGATACCTGTCCTATAGATTTGCAGGGTGTAGTGCTATCCCTCCACCTGTTATTTTTGCATCATGCAAGATTCTTATTAATAATCGTAGTGTGTAAAATTCTTATTTATAAAGTTTGAAGGACAAAGGTCATTTCTTAGCTAGGATCCAATGATAGGTAGGATGCCTGGATTTTATGTTATTAACTAGGCTTCAAGCTGGAACCATTTCCTATTAATAACATATTTATTAAGCAAGTCTATTTGTAAGCCTAATGTTTTTTGATGCTAAGAATTGTTGGTGGCCGTGGATTAATTTGGATGCCCCCTGTTGTAATTATTTAAGTGCAAACAAGCAGAGCTGGTAAGAATTTTTCTGAAGCTTTGTAACATTGTTGAGTAACTATGTAGCAGAAGTGACTGAATGAAGAGTTGTTTCCTAGTTATAATGGTTCCTTTTAGCTGTGTTTGTCCACAGCTGGCTAGGTACAGACTGTGTACTAACAGGTTCAGCTCTTAATAACTAGATAACAAGCTTAAACTCTCTGATCCAACTCATATCATATGAGAGAGAATTTATTTATTTGTATTTAACTGCATTAGAGCAATGATCCACATGGACTGTTTTCAGATGCATCCCAGGAGCACTCTCTGGTTAAGTGACTTGCTCAGAGTCACACATTTGAGGGAACTGAACCCTGGACTATAGGACAAAAGTTTGTTAACAGCTCATAGTTTTAATATTCTACACTTACTGCATACTGATCTTCCAAATCCTATAGCTGAACCAAGCTCCATGTTCTACATAAATCAAATTTTTGCAAAAGTGTTTCGTTAAACTTTTAGAAAAGCTGGACAAAAATGTACTGACCTTAAGGTTCTTCACCCTGTTTTTTTAATGGCAATCAACTAATATCCAAACTCTTAGTTATCTTTTCTGTCTTCCCTTTACCTCAGTTTTTGTGCTTTTCATTCACACAAGTTATAATCCTTCTACTAGCTATGGTCTTCTCACCTTCATCTCCACATGAATTTAGGCCTATAGGCTTTTTGTGCCATATCATTACATTATTTCAGATATTTGAACATGTGAACAGGTATAGCCTAATGTCAGGTGTACAATGTAGCTTCTGCACTGGTTTTAGTACTATGACATCCTTATATTCTGTTATTATCATTGTATTTGATAACACGAATAATGGTCTCTTTACTGGTAGGATATTTATTGATATGGTAAGGGGTTTTGAAAGAGCCGACCACTAGTTGCTTCTTGTTAAACTGGGAAAAATTAAGCTTTGGTGCAGGAGCAGTTTCATAAATAAATAACTAAATAAAGAAACAGACCTATTGGGTATGTGTAGACTGTTCCTTTTTTTGGTTCCGGAACTTTCTGCTGTGGCAAACCACAGGGCTTTATCCTGGGACCCATGATTTTCTTTTCATTTGTGAATGAGCCAGAACAAGACATTCTTTTTTTGAACATTATATGTGGATCACATCTTTTATTGAAATCAGATAATTTACGTAACAAAGTTCAAGAAAAGCTGCAAGTAGGTTTTGCTGACTCATTCCAGTAAACCAGCAAAAACAAAACCATCATAAATTATAAGCAATTTGAAAGCATGTTTACTAATCCCACTACCAAAAACAAATATCTAAAACTATACTATTGCTCCTCAGGGACCTTTTAAACAGTACAATCCCCCAGTAAACAAAAGTAGCTAGAACAAATTCTGGCCCCCAATATGTGTATTTAAAAATTCATACCACAACAGTAATATAGAAGACCTTGGGCCATTTAAGACTGTTACAGGTTGTCACGTTTATTCCCACCTATAACTCATAAGGCAATAACATAAAATGTACTTTTGCCTAAACTAGAATATGGTCTCCCAACAGCAGCTCTTCACTCTAGCACTGATAAACTTTTGCTTAATTGCAGTCCTCAAAATCTGTGGGTTAATTTTTCTTTTTGATCCATGAACATATCACTGTCTGCCTCTACAAAAGACTGAATGGTTTCCAGGTGCTCCTAGGGCTACATTCTCTTGGCTACCTTTGTCTACAAAATGATAAAGCAAAGACATTGCCCATTTTTTTCAATAAACTATCATTAAGAAAGTAAGTGTATACCCTCGGGGGGAGAATGCATCTTCTCTGTAGAGTCCCTCCATCTGGTTTAGCATTTGGCGATAGAGAGTTTGTTATAATAGACCCAACCTGCTGTAACCTAGGGTCAGCCAAAATCCTTGTAAGACTTTAAAACTGAATTGTTAAGCATCTCTCAGTACTCTTAAAATCGAGTCATGTGTGGTGACTGACAGCAGATAGTGAAGGAAGGTGAAAAAAAGAGGTAGAAGGTAAAACAGCTTTAAAAGCTGTTAGATACTTCATTCTGCATCCTTATAAACAAAAAGTATATCAAAACAAAGTGTCTAATAGTTTTTTAAGCATTTAATTTCTGTCTGTCTGTTGCCTTTTGGCAGTTGCACAGTGTTTTTCCAGTTCCCATATGATTTAAAAGCCAGTAAAGCACTCTGAGCTCCTATACTTTTCCTTTTTTTTTCTGTAATTGGTAGCAGATAGGTGCAAATACAGCTCTATGCACTACAAAGAATTATGGCTGTGTTTCAGTGATCATGCTCCTTTTAAAATGTTCTTGATATGGGCAGATTCAGCTCTCTAGCTTTGCACTTAAAGTAAATTTCTTGGCATTCCTGTTTTGAACATATAGTACATCAGTTCAAAAGTGTCAGAATGAAGTTTATTTTATGACAGTTTTTAAATGTTTAGGGCTGATGAGAGAGTTACTTCTCTTCTGGCTGTCATATTGCCATATGTGTGACAGCATAAATTGTGTACACCTACACTTTTTTGTCTTTGTAAGTGGTATTCCATTGACTTAGCTAAAGTTCCATGTATACTGAGAAATTATCTGTTTTTTTCTGAACGCATATAGTATGTGTTCTCAAAGTGGATGACAGCATTCACCCGTCTGACTTTGCTCTTGAGATGAATTTTTGTCATCTGTTTTTCAAATGCATAATAAATTGGTTATGATCAGAGAACCAATTATATTGTATATGTTATAGAGCATAACATTATGGTACACTATATAATATAACTACATTACACCATTGAGCATTACAGTACGCCCCTAACATAGCAGTACACCACCAGTGCATTGTACTACATACGTTACATTACATTACATTACATTACAGTGCATTACAATACATAACACTGTTACAGTACATAAAAGACTCTGCTGGGATGATACTCTTGCTGTGATTGAGAGTTTTACATGGCCCCTCTGACCTTTACTGCTACTATGTATTATTATTATTATTATTATTATTATGTATGTATGTTATTTGGAACATTGTGCTTCTGGTAGTGTAATCCTTGGCAAACCACTGTTTTGGGGGAGCCAGTCAAACTGATCTGGAAAGTGACATCCATGATAGCTCACTTAAAGAATCAAGTGGTCTTACTTAGAACAGTAATATAAAACCCACTCCCTGGAGTTTGGCCTAGGTGGTTGTTTGCAGGGAAAGATTAATGGCAGGGTAACCCATATTGCTCAGCTAGGCTAAGCCTGAATAAAAGCTTCTTGGAGCCATTGTGTGGATTCACTACCTATGAGGAGAAAGGTAGCTGGCAGAGGCATTGTCAACAAAATAACAGGCCTGAATGAGATGGATTAAGATGGACTGGTCCCTGGGAATCAAAAGAGATTCTTGGAATGTGGAATGTTACTTCACTGGTGGGGAAGAAAGCTGGAATTTGTGTGCAGACCACTAAGAAGTATTGAGCTGATTATGGTTGCCTTGCCGCAATATGCATAACTTTAGTTTTGAAAGTGAACTTCCTGATTACAGTAAATTACATTGCAATACACAGAGTGTGGGCAGTATGCTTAGAAATTGGCAAAAAAAATAAAAAATAAAAATAAAATAAAAAAAATAAGGTTGCTGTACCTTTTCATGATGTTGATAAAGTGCATTACAATCTTGTAGTGTGTGGAGTGCCATCTCTTACTTTGGAGCTGACTACTGACAGAGGCCTCAGGTGCTATTCATAGGTTCATAGGTTAGTCCTAAGCTAACTGCCCTTGCAAGCCATTTTAAGCCTAGCCAGTTATCCCTTGTGAGACTCAAACCCTGCACCTTGTGTGTGTAAGGCAAACACCTTAACCATTAGACCTATTAATTATTCTCATAAGTTCCCAACTCTGTGTTTCACATTTGGAGTTTGTGCCAGTAAATATAAGAGCCATTCCAATGTGACTGCGAGTTTCAGAAAAGAAAACTCCATGTATTGTTTGTGCTTATATACTTAACAATAGTGTCAAACTGGATCAATAGTAATAAGCAAAGGAATCCTGATGGATTGTATCTCTGGAATCATTGAGAAAATTCTGGAATCACTAATCAGTAATATGAACAGCTATATTCAAGACACCACTCATTTTCTTAACATTCTCTCAAGTTATTGTGACATACAGCCTAACACTGTTTTAGCCATAATGGATGTTACATCACTCTGCAAAAACATCACACATGAGAATGGCATTGCTGCCTGTCCCCATGACGGATGTTACATCACTCTACATAAACAACCAACACAGTGATGGCATCTCTTTCTGTCCCCACAATGGGTGTTACATCACTTCACACAAACATTGCACACATAGGTGGCATTGCTATCTGTCCCCACAATGAGTATTACATCACTCTGCACAAACATCACATGTGAAGATGGCATTGGTGCCTGCCCAGGAAGAGTGTTACATCACTCAACATAAACAACCAACACAGGGATGGCACTGCTATCTTTCCCCACAATGGGTGTTTCATCACTTTACACAAACATTCCAGACAAGGATGACATTGCTACCTGTCCCCACAATGGGGTTTGCATCACTCTGTACAAACATTACACACAAGGATGGCATTGCTGCCTTTCCCCACAGTGGGTGTTAGATCACTCTACACAAACATCCCACATGAGAACAGAATTGCTGCCTGTTCTAACAACTGGTGTTACATCACTGTACACAGATATCATACATGAAGATGATTGATCCATGTCCCCACAATAGGTGTTGCATCGCACTGCACAAACATCACACATGAGGATGGCATTGCTGCCTGTCCCCACAGTGGGTGTTATATAATTATACAAAAACATTCCACATGGGGATGGCATTACTGCCTGTCCCCACAGTGGGTGTTACATCATTTTACACAAACATCACATACAAGGATGGCATTACTGCTTGTCTCCACAGTGGGTGTTACATCATTTTACACAAACATCACACACAAGGATGGCATTACTGCCTGTCCCCAGAGTGGGTGTTACATTATTTTACACAAACATCACACATGAGGATGGCATTACTGCCTGTCCCCAGAGTGGGTGTTACATCATTTAACACAAACATCACATATGAGGATGGCATTTCTGCCTGTCCCCACAGTGGGTGTTACATCATTTTAAACAAACATTACACACAAGGATGGCATTCCTGCCTGCCCCACAGTGGGTATTACATAATTTTACACAAACATTACACACAAGGATGGCATTACTGCCTGTCCCCACAGTGGGTGTTACATTATTTTACACAAACATCACACACAAGGATGGCATTACTGCCTGTCCCCACAGAGGGTGTTACATCATTTTACGCCATCACACACAAGGATGGCATTACTGCCTGTCCCCACAGTGGGTGTTACATCATTTTACACAAACATCACACACAAGGATGGCATTACTGCCTGTCCCCAGAGTGGGTGTTACATCATTTTACATAAGCATCACATACAAGGATGGCATTACTGCCTGTCCCCAGAATGGGTGTGACATCATTTTACACAAACATCACACACAAGGATGGCATTACTGCCTGTCCCCAGAATGGGTGTTACATCATTTTACACAAACATCACACACAAGGATGGCATTACTGCCTGTCCCCAGAGTGGGTGTTACATCATTTTACACAAACATCACACACAATGATGCCATTACTGCCTGTCCCCAGAGTGGGTGTTACATCATTTTACACAAACATCACACACAAGAATAGCATTACTGCCTGTCCCCAGAGTGGGTGTTACATCATTTTACACAAACATCACACACAATGATGGCATTACTAGCTGTCCCCAGAGTGGGTGTGTCATCATTTTACACAAACATCACACACAAGGATGGCATTACTGCCTGTCCCCACAGAGAGTGTTACATCATTTTACACAAACATCACACACAAGGATGGCATTACTGCCTGTCCCCAGAGTGGGTGTGACATCATTTCACACAAACATCACACACAAGGATGGCATTCTTGCCTGTCCCCACAGTAGGAACTCTGTTTTACATGGATGGGAAGCCTATTCCAGAGATGGCTTACTATCTGAGACACATACCTGTTCCTCCAACATGTCTTGGTTATGTTGCAGATGAGGTTTAGGTCACTAGATTGGGTGATTCTAATGTCATTTGTTTTGCAGATGGGCAGCAGTTCCATAAGGGCTGGATCAGAGGATGCTTTAAAGGCCGGCATAGATTGCCTCTCAGCAGACTGTAGGAGACAGAGTACAAAGATAAGACTTTGAGCCATTCTGCGTTTGACATGTTGCCAACAACATGCCTTTTTTTGAGAGGAACCTCTGTGAATGCCCTAGATGTTGTATATGCCTGGCCAGGTATATACTAAAGAGGGTATTGCACTCAATGATTGGTCTAATAAGGGCAGAGTACACTGGAACAGTGACATCTTTGGACCTAGATGCCATACCCTTGCTTAAAAGCTGCACATCATGGAATAATTTCTGTACTACAGTAGCTGCATGATGACCAAAGGCCAAGCCACTGTCTACATGAGTTCTCAAATCCCTGACCACAGGATTAAATCTTAGGGTTGTATAATCACTGCAGTAATTTCCAGGGGTGGTAATCTTTCTGAAAGATGCCATTATGCATTTTTTGGCATTGAGTTTTAGACCCTGACTGTGGCAACAATTACTAACCTGTATCAGGCCTTGGAGGGTGTTTATGCCTTTGGGGGATTTTATGACTGTACCTATTTTGCAATCGTCTGTGAACTTAGTCAGACAGTGGCCTTTGATGTTGACCTTGACTTCAGAGAAGTAGATGCCAAAAAGGAGCAGCACCAGCAGCAAACTCTGGGGGTCTCCATTAGTGACTGGTCTTTTTGTGGAGGTAGAGTCACCTATCCTGATTTCTTGTGTCCTATCTGTGAGTCAGCTGGCTATTCAGCAGGTGGCATAGGGGATTTTACCTAATTTCATGAGTTTGTTTACAGTGCCTGAGTGGGCTATTGTGTCAAATGCTATGGCCAGGTTGAGGTAGGCAGTATGCACCATTTTATCCTTGTCCATTGCTTTGCTGACTTCTCAAATAAGTCCATCAGTTTGAATAAGCATGACCTGCCCTTGATGAAACCAAAGTGGGTTGGATCCAATGTATGAAAGTTTCCTATGTCATTATTTATCATGTGCATGATTATTCTTTCCATGGCCTTACATGTGAGACTAGTCAGGCTTATGATTCCATAGTTTTACATATGAGACTAGTCAGGCTCATGATTCCATAGTTTCCTGAATCTGTGGATGGCCTGCTGTTGTACAGTTGCAGTCATCTATTTGTCTTGCACGAAGCCTGTTTGGAGGCTACAATGGAACAATGCTTCTAGTGGCCTTGCTATGTCATGTTTCATGTTATTAAGGAAGCAGCCTGGATATTTAAAACATTGCTAGGATAACAGGTTTTGTTGCATTACATTTGCATTACTTTTTCTGATGGATATGAAGTTTGAAACTCAACTTCCTACCATTATTTAGGGACTGCAATCCCCAACAGTTGTCAGAAGATCAGATTTCACACAGACATGTTTTAAATATTGCTCTTATACATAAAAACAGCTAGAAAAAATAGGTTTTGCATTACTTTGCATTTTCTAAAGTACATGAAGTTTGAAATTCAGTTTTTTGCCATTATTTAGGGACTGCAGTCTTGAACAGTTGCCAAAGACCAGCTTTCTAAAGGCAGACAGACATTTTAATTATTGCTCTTATACTTAAAACAAAGGTAGAACAACAGGTTTTGCATTGACTAATTTTCTGAAGGATATGAAGGTTGAAACTCAAATTCTTGTCATTGTTTAGGGACTGCAGTTCTCAACATTTTCCAAAAGACTCATCATCATCATCATCAGTCTCCTATTCCCCCTTTTTCTACATGGGATCGGGGTATCGTGTTAACTGTCGCCAACTCTCTCGATTCTGTGCCACACTCCTACCTTCTTCAACACTCATGCCTGACTGCTGCAGATCTTTCACACAATCCATCCACCTCTTTGCTGGATGTTCTTGCTTCCTCTTACCTTCTTCATGTCTGTCCCAAATCTTCCTCACCAGATTGTCTTCTGCTTTTGTGCACATATCCAAACCACTGTAATCTGTTCTCTTTGATCTTTTCTGCAATTGGAGTTACTTTGGCTTCTGTTCTTATGTCCTCATTTCTTCGTCTGTCCCACAGTGTGCATCCTATCACCTTTCTTAGGCACTTCGTTTCCATCACCTCTAGCTTCTTCAGCTGTTCTGCCTTTTCTGCCAAGGTTTCTGTACCATACAGTAGTACTGGTCGCACCACTGTCTTGTACACCTTACTTTTCAGCTTCTTTGGCATTCTTCTGTCATAGACTACACCTGATACTCTATGCCAGTTGGCTGCAACCCCTCTGATTCTAGTGTTGACCTCTTCATTCAGACTACCCTTCTCCTCAACTACTCCTCCCAGATACTTGAAGCTGTTTACCTGTTCCACTATCTTCCCTTCTTATTCTCAGCTTCTTCTGATTTCCCCAATTTGCTGTCATTACTACCGTCTTATCTGTGCTTAGTTTATCCCATGTGCCTTCAGATTTTCATTCCAGTCTCCTATCCTTTGCTGAAGTTCTAGCTCAGAGTCTGCCTGTACTGCCACATCATCTGCATACAGCAGCTTTGTTGATCCATCCCCTCCAACCTGTTTGCTAATATAGTCCATTACCTGTATGAACAGCAGTGGGCTCAGACCTGAACCCTGATGTACACCCACTCCCACTGGGAGCCCCTCTGTGAGGCCGAACATTATTTGTACTTGAGTCATTGCATCCTTGTACTTAGCCTGCACTAATTCTACCAATGTTTCTGGGACTTCAAACCACCACAGTACTGCCCAGGTCAGCTTTCTTGGGACCTTGTCATATGCTTTCTCTAAGTCTAGGAATGCCCAGTTGGACTCTGTCCTTATTTCTAGCTTCTTCTCAAGTGTCTGTTTCAATGCAAACATCGGGTCAGTTGTGCTGCATCCTGATCTGAATCCAAACTGCTCATCTCCCATCTTACGTTCTACTACTCTGAGTATCCGTTTGTCAATCACCCTCTCCAGAACTTTCATGTAATGTGATAGGAGTTTGATGCCTCTGTACTGCCTGCAGTTGTGGATGTCCCCTTTGTTTTTGTACACTGGCATGGGTATGCTTATTCTCCAGTCATTTGAGATATGCCTTTCTCTCCACACTGCTATTAGTACCCTCAGGAGCCATTTCTCCCCTATCTCACCCAGCATCTTTATCATATCTGCTGTGACCTCATCTGAGCCTGCTGCTTTCCCTGACTTCATCTTCCTTAGTGCTGTTCTTACGTCTTCTAGGGTGGGCTCCTCTTCTTCTCTCATTGTAGGCTCTTTCTGAGGCAGTACAGCTTCTGTGGGGTTTTCTTCATTCAGAAGCTGGTAGAAATACTCCTTCCATCTGCCTTTGATGTCCTCTGGGCTGGTGAGCAGGTTGTTGCTGGCATCCCTTATGAAGGGAGTCTGACTATCTTCTTTATCTTTCTGTCTTTGCTTTGCAACCTGATATAGTTTCTTTGTGCCCCTTACTGAGTCACTTTCCAGAAGCTGATACAGTGCCTCCGATGCCCTATTCTTTGCTATTGCAACTTCTTTCTTAGCTTCTTTGTTAGCCAGCCAGTAGTCCTTCTTAGCCTGGTCAGTCTTTTCTGTCTCCCACTTCTTCCTGCACTCCTTTTTTCTTTTGATGACTTCCTGGACTTCTGCATTCCACCACCAGCTTTCCTTATGTACCTTATTTCCATACCTGGCTCGGCCACATATCTTTTCTGTAGTCCTACCACATGCTGTTTTTAGGTGCTGCCATTCTTCTTCAACTCCACCTGTTTCCTCCACTTCTTGGGGTGCTAGAGCCCTGAGTAATTCCTTGAACTGTTGTACTTTCTCTCCAGTCAACTTCCAGGTCTTCAGCCTGGTCTCTGTTGACCTTAGAGCCTTCACTGACCACTACTAGCAACTGATTGTGGCAACTAGTGGTTCATGCTGTGGGCCGACTGTTTCACTGAGGATGACTTTGCAATCATGGATTCTGCCTCAGTGCCTTTTCCTTACTAGGAGGAAGTCTACCTGAGTTGCATGTTGACTACTCTTGTATGTGATCTTGTGACTGTCTCTTTGCCAAAAGACTAGCTTTCCATAAAAATACATTTTAAAGAATGCTCTTATACGTTTACAAAATTGCTATAAAAACAAGTTTGGCAGTACTTTGCACTTTTTAATGGAAATTAAGTCTGAAACTAAAATTCTTGATATTATTTAGGGACTGCAATTCTCAACTGTTGTGAGAAGACCAGCTTTTTTGAAAAAGACAAAAGAAAAGTATCTGCAATTCAGAGCAAAACATAAAGGCAAATCAGGGATAGCTGAGAAGCAGCTTACCTGAACAGTTCATTGAAATGTCTTTCCAGGCACCCCTTAGCATGGTTATGATTGGATCTTAAGTTAGTGAATAATATTAGACAATGCCAGCCACCAAAGAACAGTGACTGAAGGTAAAATAGATTTGCTTCTGCCTGCTGTCTATGCCTCCTAACTGTTTCCGAGTTGGTCTATTATTTTTTTGCTCTGAACCATATATTTTTTTTATTTTCTGGTAGATTACTGAAAATTACAGTCAATAATGCCAGACATTAAAAGCGTCATACTCTTCATTGTCCATAAAATGAATATTGATGGGAAATGTGTTTTTCTGTTAACTTTTTAAGTTAATAAGAGAAATATTTAAATACTGTCATTGATTTTTGATACTTTGTTCCCACGTTATTGTTGGATTTGTCACAAATTCTTAATCAAAGAAACTGTGAAGTGTGCTACTGTCTGTTTGAAAGTGCTATGCACTTGTTGAGCTTCCCAAAAAGTAAAATAATTTGCACTCCTAGACTTTTTTCCTGCAGCTGGTAGTACATGGTGCAGATTAAGCTGTGCATTACAAAGAATTATGATCTGGTCACTGACCATAACCTTTTATTATGTGCTCCTAACTTGGATGCCTAGATTCACCTTGACAGTGAATCACTTGAGGTGAATTTCTTGGCAACTGTCTTTAACACTGGTTATGATCAGAAACCTGATCATAATGGTCTGCATTTAAGATGGGAAAGTTCTGTGTTAATAGCATTCGTAGCTAAATAGTCAGTTCATTGGGGGTTCTGCCAATTCATCAGTCGTAGATTTGGTGAAGGTAAAAGGTGATAAATTATAAAATTATTTTCATTGATAGCGGAGTTTTCATCTTTCTCCACTGTTGTGTATGCCTGGATTTGGTATATATAAGTTCAGAAGGTGTGTGGGGGTATTCCCCCCCCCCCCATTGGGTGCAGGAGGTCTTACCTCCCTATAAAAAAAGTATATCGCCAATGTTCAATGAAAGTATTTTCAGCAAATGTTTTTTTTTTTAATTTTTTACACTAACCAAAATGGCTATCGATATATCCTGCATTTATTACTGATCTTAACTAGATTATTGTGTGTGTCCAAAATTAAGACTTTTCTTTGCTGGCATTTACTATAACATTATTCATGTCCAGGTACACATTTTCTTGAGATTTTTACTAAGTGAATTTCTTGCCTTTACTGGCCACTATAATATTGGTTGATTTGGGAGTAGTCAGTTACTGTGACCTTAAGCAGTGTACTGCCAACAAGTACCTGAGTAATATAATGCATCAGTACTGATGCTACAAACACTAAGTGCCTGCCTGTCATGAGTACCACTGTGCTACTTATTGCCGTACTAGAAAGTACCCAACTAGCATAAGTAACAGTGCATTACTGATGGTACTACTAATGAGTTTGGTACTACTAGTGAGTTTCTGAGATATGTGAGTAACAGTGCACTACTGATGGTGCAGCCGCTGAGTATCTGAGTAACATGACATGAGTAGCAGTGCATTACTGATGGTACTACTAATGAGTTTGGTACTGCTAGTGAGTTTCTGAGATATGTGAGTAACAGTGCACTACTGATGGTGCAGCCGCTGAGTATCTGAGTAACATGACATGAGTAGCAGTGCATTACTGATGGTACTACTAATGAGTTTGGTACTACTAGTGAGTTTCTGAGATATGTGAGTAACAGTGCACTACTGATGGTGCAGCCACTGAGTATCTGAGTAACATGACATGAGTAGCAGTGCATTACTGATGGTACTACTAATGAGTTTGGTACTGCTAGTGAGTTTCTGAGATATGTGAGTAGCAGTGCACTACTGATGGTGCAGCCATTGAGTATCTGAGTAACATGACATGAGTAGCAGTGCATTACTGATGGTACTACAAATGAGTTTGGTACTGCTAGTGAGTTTCTGAGATATGCGAGTAACAGTGCACTACTGATGGTGCAGCCGCTGAGTATCTGAATAACATGACATGAGTAGCAGTGCATTACTGATGGTACTACTAATGAGTTTGGTACTACTAGTGAGTTTCTGAGATATGTGAGTAACAGTGCACTACTGATGGTGCAGCCACTGAGTATCTGAGTAACATGACATGAGTAGCAGTGCATTACTGATGGTACTACTAATGAGTTTGGTACTACTAGTGAGTTTCTGAGATATGTGAGTAACAGTGCACTACTGATGGTGCAGCCACTGAGTATCTGAGTAACATGACATGAGTAGCAGTGCATTACTGATGGTACTACTAATGAGTTTGGTACTACTAGTGAGTTTCTGAGATATGTGAGTAACAGTGCACTACTGATGGTGCAGCCATTGAGTATCTGAGTAACATGACATGAGTAGCAGTGCATTACTGATGGTACTACTAATGAGTTTGGTACTACTAGTGAGTTTCAGAGATATGTGAGTAACAGTGCACTACTGATGGTGCAGCCGCTAAGTATCTGAGTAACATGACATGAGTAGCAGTGCATTACTGATGGTAGTACAACAGAGTATCTGAGTAGGAATTGCATACTGCTGCTAAAGCCATTGAGTACATTAGTAATACGAATGCCATTGCATTACTAATACATGGGTGTGGTGATTTATGAGAACATGGGATAGTGTAACACAGGAAAACAGTACACATGAGAGAGAAGAAGAGGGGGGGGGCAGAGAGGGAGGGTCAGTGGTTTAAAGATTACAGGTAGTGTACTAAATGCTGACTGCTGTCGCACACCACTCATTTCCTGTTTCCTGTTTCAGCTGATGACCTCATACTTCTCAGCATGACTTCTGTCTTTGTTTATTTTGTTATGTTGTATTTACTGGGCAGAGAGCACTGATTGGGAATTGGTTATAGTATAGCTGAATTTGTTTACAAATGTAAACACTGTCTCATAAGGATATTATTGTCTTGTGCATGCTGTGTGTTATTTTGGACCTGAATGGAAATTTCATATATCCCTGGTCTGATCCTGAAAATGGTCCAGCAGAATCAGTGCTCTACCAGTAAATAAATAAATAAATAAATATTTACACAGACTGGTGTTTTCTTGTAATAATTATGTTGGTATATGACTGCCTCAGATCTCACAAACACCAGGTACTTAGGCCCTGCTCTGCTTCATGTGTTTCCACCTTCCTGTAATGTCCATAATTCTATGCAGAATGACGAGACCGCCTCTAATAGTTCTAGCAGTGCCTGTGTATTAAAAGCAAGAGCCAAACACTGTACCCTGAAGTGTTTTATTTGAATTTGAGAATGTTACCAGAAACATTGGACTAAGTGGTCATTTCACACTGGATGCTTGACACTGTAGCCATCACAGTTATTGTCAAAATGGCCCAGCTTTGATTTATTATTTTAGTTTTTTTTTTTCCAAAGCTGCCAGTAAGATGTAGAGTTACTACATTATTTTAGGCCTTTAAGAAAGCATGTAGGAGGTGAAATGCCACGCAGCTATTTGTGCAGCAGCATTTTGGCAGGTAAGTGGTTTGTACTTCATTAAATGAATGCACTGATATGCCTTGTGTCAGCGTTGGTAGGGGTAAATGCCAGCAGTGGTTCTCTGATATTTTATATGCTTATCTTTATGGATCAGATCAGCAGAATATTACTCAAACTCAGGAATTCTAGATGTCTTCTTCATTCTCACATTTTGAAATGGTGCACCTTGAGGGTGTAGGTGGAATAGTATCGTGATCTATTTTGTGTCAATCTTTTTAATCTAAAATTAAATTCTATTTAATTTGCTTATAAATTGATCAAACCATATTAGCTAACGCAATTAAAAAGTTGTAAGCTCTGATTTCAGAGTTATACTTCAGATGCACCTCAAAAGCTATTAATCATATATTACCTGGTATGAAAACAGAAACAAAAAAGTAATTAACAGATTAAGCTCACATCTTCTTTCTCATTGCCTGTATCTGTTTTATTTTAATGAGTTGGTGTGTGTGTGTGTGTGTGTGTGTGTGTGTGTGTGTGTGTGTGTGTGTGTGTGTGTGTGTGTGTGTGTGTATGTGTGTGTGTGTGTGTGTGTGTGTGTGTGTGTGTTTATTTTTTGAGGGTAAGACTGAATAGGCAATGTGGTAGGCTTGAAGCCTAATTCATGTCTTTAAGAGGCAGGCATTAAGTAACTCTAATACAGTGATTAGCAGTTAATTTGTGACAAATGGGTTGTGTATCTTGCGCTGTATGTAGTAAGATAGCCAGACTTGGGCTGGAATGCCATTGTATTAATACAAGGTATATCTTTTGGTGCTTGGATGTTTTGTTAGCTCTGAGGGTACCCCTGCACCTAACCAAATGCATTCTTACATACTGACGTGATTTCACCTTGTACCTCCTGCACTGACAGTTGGGCCCTCTCCTGTGTTTACAGCTTGAACCACTGTAGTGACAGGTGAGTCTCCTGTGATAACAGCTAGGACCCTCTGTTGACAGTTGAGTCACCCTGCACACAGTTTTCTATCCTTATCTGACATCATCCAGTCCTCCTCCTCTCCTACCTTATGAGCCCCCCCCCCGAACAACTTGTACCTTTGTTTACAGTTGGCTTCCTTCTACTGACAGCTTGCAACCTTTGTATGATTAAGAAAATCCTCACATTTTCTATGACTATTCCTTCAGTTTCATCCTTTCCTTGCTTTTTGGCTACTTTCTTTGAGATAAAAGTACTATGCTCTGACTTATTCTTTGATTTCTGACTGCTAATGATTCCCTGGCTGACTATGTTACCGTTTCACTGTCTACTCCAGCAACCTTCTTTTTATGTTTCATTTCATACTTTGGCATCACAGTGATTCCACTGAGTTTACTTCTGAATTACAAGATGGATTAGCACTAGCCATTATAATGCTACATTTCCCAGGTTTGTGTTTCCAGCATGTACTGGTTACAATTGTTTTCAGTGCAAAATCAAATTGCTGATCATTTAATTTGTTCATCACATTTCTTAGTCCCTTTGGTCAGGTACTGTGTTAAAGAAATGCATTTCTCTTTGTGGTCACGTAAACACAGATGCTGATGGCAGGTAAATACCATATATGTCTCCTTTGTTCATTACTGGATAAGCAGTAGATATTACTTATCTGATAACTTTATGTTACTCTCAGACTTTGTTAAGGAAGATTTATGCATTTCCAGTATGTTCATTAGTTCATCACTGTTTTTTACTCTACAGCTTCTTCATGAAGCATGTATCAGTCACCCACTACCTTTTCAGTGAAATAATGCATTCTCATATCTCCTTCATCTGCCTGCTTTCTATACCCAGGTTGTGCTTTCTTTCTGCTATACTATTTTTGAATGATGCAGTCACCTGAGGTACTTTCAACTTTCTGTCACATCACCCCATCCGCTTAACACAAGAGTTGTTGTTGTTGTGTCTTTCGGCTTTTCCCGGTTAGGGGTCACCACAGCAGAACTCCTGTCCGCTAATGATTAGCAGTAGATGTTTACGTGCCGAGTTGCCAGCCCTGATGTACAACCTTCAATGAAGGTACGCCCATTCATGCATGTCTCCACACAGAAGACGCACTAGCTGAGAATCGAACAGGACAACGTCTTACTGTGAGGCGACAACGCTACCGCAGCACCACCACTGCAGTCATGGATATTAATCTCTTATGACTTCTGGTACAGACCATGCATCATGTTTGCTGATTTCACTGAACTACTTTTATCCTGCTTGTGCCACTAGACTAACAGGATACCCAAAACTATACACAATACTCAAAATAGGGGTTTTGCCAAGTGTCTGTAAATAGAGGTAATGAATTCCTGTTTTCCACCAGATTTGCTTATTCATATACATCTAATATTTCACTTACCTTCCTTGTTGGTTTTGCATACTGCTTGCTTCCTTTTGGTCATCAGATTTGATTACGTATGATCTTCTTTCTCTTTTATTGCAAGGTTTGCCTTCCTTCCCTGGCTCAGTTCTGCATTTGCAGGTTTTTGCTTTCCAGATGCATTATTTATCTTTATATGCATTTATTTTACGTTGTCATGTTTTAAACCATTCTTCCAATCTTGTAACATCTTTTCTTATCCTTTCTACACCTTTTTTTTTAAGCACTTCTTTAATGCTATTAGTCAACAATTAACATATTCACAATACAATACAATATTAACACAGCATAAAGGGGCATAGTTCCATTCAATTGCTTGTACACATTGATGTAACTTAAAAATCTAACATATTATGGTGGTGTTCTTTTATCCTCTTCGTAGAAGCATGACTGCTCTCTTCCTGTGCAACAGTCTAAAAACTCTTCAGTACATAGAAGAGGGTATAACCACCTGGCCCAACTAACAAAAATAAAAAAATCCTGCTTAACCCTAACAAAACCAAAGTCATATCAAAAACTGTTGAAAACCCCCTCCAAGTTAGACATCAGAGAAGAAAACAATATCCCAACTGAAACACATTTGTCTGCATAAAACACTAAACTTCTATCTCTATATTGAAAAAAAATAGATCAAAAATTAATACTCTGCTATTTTGAGTAAAAAAAATTTCTCATGTCCTTATACCACAAACCAGAGCTACCATAGGAAAGGGGGTTTCACTTGTCCAATCATAGCTCCTCTGCATTATCCCTCAAGCTCTGGCAGGGTTTCCCATCCTACATAAAGTACCTATCTTACAAAAAAAAATACCCCAGTTCAAAGCCTCATCAATGCAAGTGCTTCACCTTGGGCCACATCACCTAATCACAAAACTTAGAGCTATCTTCTGGCTAACCCCACTCTCTACAGTAGTCACACACAACTTGATCAAGTGCCTGTTAACTTGTATACATACGTTTGGCTACATAGTAAGAGTAGAGACTTTTTCCTGCTGTTTTATTGGGATTGGAGATGCTTAGGAGTTTTTTATTCTCAAACCTCAGTGTTCTATTAGGGAGGTAGGAGTGAAGAATTGAACTATGAACAGGGCATGCTGTGGGTTTAAAGAAAATATGAGTTAAGATTACTGTAAATAGGAAAGGTGGTGACAGAGGTCAAGCCATTTGAGAGGCTGTAGAGCAAGACAATGATGGGTGTTGTGTGTGTTACTAGTAGCACATCTGGCAATGTTATTGTAATAGGATTTCAGTTTTTGTTTTAGAGAGGAACGTAAGTTGGTTAGAATGGGGACTCCATATAGGAGGGAGGGTAGTACAGAAGTTTTGGCCAGAGAAGTCTTGGTAGATGTAGTTAGAAATTGTTTATGCCTGTTGAGCATTCTGAGTTCTTTTTAACATTATATTGTATATGAAGGTCAAAGTTTAGTTTATTATTGATAGTCATACCTAATAGCTTTGTATGGGGAACTAAGTCTATTTGTGTGTTGTTAAGGGACAGAATTATGAAGTAGGTGTTCTCAGGGGGAAGTATGTTGGGAAGAAAAACAAGCAGCTGTTTTTGGGGGGGATTTAGTAAAAGCTGGGCATTAGAAAGCCAGTTCTCAGTGGAGGAGAAAGTCTCCTGTGTTATTTGTTTTAGGTGAGACAAACTGTTGGATGAGTAGATAATAGTGAAGTCATTGGCATATTGGATAAGGGAACCTTGGGCAGAGAGGTATGGATATTAAAAATATTAAAGAGGAAGGGTCCAAGGATGGATCCTTGTGGGACTCCAGCAGTACTATATAGATATGGAGATTGAGCATGCTGCCATTTTACTGATGGTTGTCTGCCAGAAAAGTAACTAGTGAACCAAAGAATAGGGGGGGATAAAAGCCCTGGAAGGGATAGCTCATGCATAAGCTGGGAGTTGGAAATGGCATCAAAGGCTTTGGATAAAGGAATAGTGCTGGGACCAGTTTACTAGAGTCCCTAGCCTTGTTTACAGTGTCCATGAAGGGCAGTAAGGGAGTTGTAATACTGTGGGATGGCGAAAAGCCATAATGAGTGAGGGTTACTAGTTGGATCTGAAGTAGGTGGTCAAATAGTTGTTTATGAATACATTTTTCTAGGAGTTCAGAAAGAGGGAATAAAGTAACAGTAGGTTGGACGTTAGTTACATCAGCGGAATTAACACATTTATGAATGGGGAATGATAAAAGCTTTTTTCCAAAGAGTTGGGACATAGGATTTGAGAATGGATCTGTTGATGACGTTGCTTACTGGGAAGGCAATGGCATCTGCAGCAAGCCTAAGATATTCAGGTTGGATATTACGATACAGTTAGAGGAAGGTTTGAGTTTAAGAATAAGTATTTTTATTGAGGTAGTAGAGACAGACTGGAGTGTGAACGAGGGAGGGAAAGCTGAATTATCATGACTAGCTGAAGGTGGGATAGTTGTTGCCTGTGAGTTGTGGAGTTGCTATGGGAGGGAGGTGGGGAAGTGGTCAACAGATTTGTGAGGCTGTGGAGTAGAGCAATTGCTAATTTGGGTGATTTCACTTTTGTGTAACTGGAATAAAATTGACTGTCTCTGATACAGTGGCAATCTCAGCTATATCGCTTCTAGCAGTAAATACTGATTTTCAACCCCATGTGAAAAGTTTCAGAAAATAATGATAGGCCCTTTTAAAACATGATTTCTAAATCCTGCATAAGCAGATTTTTTCTTTTGCACATAGCATAAGTGCTACAGAATTGGGTCGGATAATAAGGAATAGAGTGATGAGAGAGCTGTGAGACTTCTAAACCAAAAAATGATGCAGGAGGAGAAATGGCATTAGAAAAAAGCATCAACATCATCATGCCTTTCAGCTGCTTTAATTAAGGATTGTGGGAAAAAAGTGAAAAATAATGGGCACCAAAGACACAAAATCAGGAGCAATTTCTGAATATTACTCTAATGCACAGAGGGGATAGAGAGGAAAGGGAGAGAGAGAAGAGAGAGAGGGAGAGAGAGAAGAGAGAGAGAGGGAGAGAGAGAGAAGGATGGAGAGAGAGAAAGACAGGGAGACAGAAAGTGGGAGAGAGAGAGAGAGAGAGAGAGAGAGAGAGAGAGAGAGAGAGAGAGAGACAGAGAGAGAGAGAGATGGCCCAGTGGAACAGTGTGGATCTTAAGGCTAGGAGTTTTATTACAGAATGACCTTACCAGCCAAACAATACCCAGGTATGCAAATTGTACTTCTCCATGCCTAGGAAAGTACGTTTTAAAAAAAAATATTACAGACTTGGGGATAAGCCTTGTTTATTAGTATATTTATGTTGTGTGCTTTTGCAGCACAGCTATTTTTATGAAATTTGCATTAGATTTCTCAGTCACCGATCAGTATGCACTCAGTGGGATGATACAGTTGTACAGCATTTCATTTCTGTAAAACACATTTTTTAGATTGTGGAACTAGTGGAACTATGTTGTTCTTTCTTTCCTAAAAAGTGCACCCTTGTGTTTTTTTTAAGTATCAGCTAATGGTTCCCCTATAGAATGATATGGTTCCTTGTTAAATGAATCTTGGGGGGGATTTCTGATACAGGCTCCTACAGAATGTAAGACAGTTATTTGTTTATAAAGGGTTGCATCTAAGACAATGCAGTGACCATCCTCTATGCAGTAGTTTGTTTAACCAAAGTAAGTGATACATGATTCCTAGGAAACATACTTGACTTGGAGGGCTTAGGATGTATGTGGCAAAAAGCAATGTCTGTGGAAATATTTTAATAGTTAACTAGCTTATTTTATGGGGAACTGCCTCCTGGCACACTTTACAAAATGCTGAAGAATATTGCTTTGTGTGTGTGTGTGTGTGTGTGTGTGTGTGTGTGTGTGTGTGTGTGTGTGTGTGTGTGTGTGTGTGTGTGTGCATTTACAGGCATCATTTATCTGTAATGTGATCTATGATGGGGTGGATTGCCATTCATATAGGATTTTTAAGAAATTTCATTACACTGTGCATTTGTAGATACTTAAATGGTCTCTTGTCCAAGTACAACTCTACATTGCTGTATGGTTAAAAAAGTCACAGTGTACTGTTTCTCCCTTTGGTCTTTTTCATTGCTTTATTGTTCGTTTTTTTTTTTTTTAATCATTTTGTGTGTGTTTTTGAGTACATTGTAATTAATGGTGTTAATAGAAGTGAGAAGAGTTACAGTATTTGGTTTGAAACTGTATGCTAATTAGGTGCCTTACATATTTTCTCGAGCCTCTGTCCAGATTTTTAATGTCAGCAGGTTAAGAGGTATGCAGTGTGATTAGAGTAAGTCTGTAAAGGATGAGGCACTTTGTAGACCTGGGATATGATAGTAGTATTTTCAGCTGGGTGTGATTTTTATTTAGGCATTTGTTTACAAAACTTGTGAGTTTTTGGAAATAGATGAAGATTGCGATTGTGAGTGCTGATGAATACTTTACATTTAATGTTATTTTTCTGGAACAGCTATTATTTTAGCTAGTTTCTACGTATGTAATAGGGATGTTTAAAATCTCTGTCATGTTATATTTTGGCTTTTTTCTTGAGTTTTGCACGTGGAGATTAAGAGATGTTTCAGTAATGGGTGAGGATACCAGTCTATCTTGAACGTGGTGGGACGTGTGAGATATTGTACTGTGAGTATTGGGATATGTCTTTTCCATTTTGTTAGGTAGTGTAAGGAATGGTACAGTCCATCACAAGGTTGATGTGGGGATTGTTTTGTCATTTTTATAAGGTTCTCTAGGATAGGATTAATAGGCTATGGAGGCCTGTGTTCTGCTCTTATGTGTGTTTACGTTTACCCACGTCACTGTTATTCTTTCAGTCATCTAGCTGTTGCTGTTTTCTGTATTCAGTGCTTCATGATATAATCCTTCAGAGATACCTTAATGTTGACAGTATATTAAGAGACATACTTTGATCATAAGACAGCCACTAACTTTCTTCCTTTTCATCCTTCATTCATTCTTCCTTGGCAATTAAAACACAGTAGTGAAGAACGGTAATTGCTTATAATGGCTCTTTTAATGCCATGTGTTCAGATGATCGCACGGTTCTGTTCAAACCTATCCATATTCTCAATTTAGAAGTATCCATACAGTGTAAGATGACATCTTGATCTCTTGGTAGTCCTTGTTTTTTTTTTAATAGCAATAATATTACTTGTCTATCCTTGCTTTTATTTTATTTATTTTAACCAAACCATGCACCTCACAAAGAGTTTATTCTAAGAAAAGCTAATTAATTACTTTCAGTTTTCTTTTACTGGTCTTAATTAATCTTCCAACATATCTCTATTTACTGTGATTTATTTTTCTATTAAATAACTTCCTAGATGACTTGAACTAATGTTGAGTGTTTTTATTTTTTTTTAATTCTTTTGGAGTTTACTGAATCTGCCTGCCATTAGTTGTGTTTGAGAACCTCTCCTTGATCATCATCTCCACCCTTCCCAACACCTGTCTGAGTCTGACTTGCCCTTCAAACCTAGGTCCCATGAACAGAGAACTTGTTTGTATATGCAGCTGAGAGGGAGGGGGGAAGTATGTGTGAATAGGAGATGAGAGTGCTGTGTTATAGCACCCTCCTGACTGGGGTGTGGTTTTCTTCTGTCCTAGATGACTACTGGTTCCAATGCATCATTCAGAAGGAGCTTTCACATTTATGGCTGATGTGATCTCTACCATCTAAATGGTGAAGATGAGAGACACACACACACACACACACACACACACACACACACACACACACACACACACACACACACACACACATGTGCACACAGACATTCAAAAAACATACTTTATGTCTGTCTTCTTGATTCTGTGCATCATAATCAAATCATTTGAACTATGTACTAAAATTGTTTTCTTAACACTGGTATTTTCAAAACATCTCATACACAATATGAAAGAAATTATGTACTTTCTCCTTGTAGACACAACTGGGTATTAAGACATTATATCTAGTATAAACAACTTATTAATTTCTAATGAAAGTCTTCTGTTAGTCCAACGAAAGGTTGAGCAACTGTAAAACCTGTGTTGGTCCAATAATATTTCTGCATACCTCTCAACCTCTTAGTGCAAGAAATCTCGCCAAAGCCTAACAAAATGGGGGGGGGGAAAGCCCAAAAATAGGGACATAGTTTAAATATTGCTATTATAAACTTAGAAAGTTGCTAGAGTAACAGGGCTTGTTTTAACATGCATTTTCTGAAGGATTTGAAGTCTAAATTCAACTATATGTTATTATATAGTGACGTCAGACCTCAGATTATCCTAGTGATTTGCTAGAAAACCACAAATTGTATGAGGAACAGACCAGAAATATGAGCCACAAATCTGGGCATTCTGCAAAAATCTGGACAGTTGGGAGGTATGTATCTCCATGATTCAGTGTCTTCTGAGAAAGAAAACATTTCTGGTGAGCCAAATTTTTCTAAAATTTGGTTTAGCAAAGCTATTGTATGTCATGGGACAGGACTGATCTTGTTATTGGGGGTCAGGGAAACAAATGGATGTAAAAAAATTAAATACACTTTCATTTGGCCCATTTCACAGTTATAAACAAAATGCACTGTAGTAAAAGATACATTGTTTTATTCATCATCTTAGAAAAAGTACATAAAGGGTGCAGAAATGTTTAATGCTTTCATAATATGTATAAAGTGAATAAACTACTCAGCTTTGGTGACTGATGTGGCAAATGCTGACTTCTGATAAGCCATATTTGTGCATGCACACACACATATTTTATGTGTGTGTGTGTGTGTGTGTGTGTGTGTGTGTGTGTGTGTGTGTGTGTGTGAGTATACACACACACACACACACATATATATATATATATATATATATATATATACACACACACACATATATATATATATATATGTACATATATATATATATATATATATATATATATATATATATATATATATATATATATATATACACTCACACACACACACACACACACACACACACACACACACACACACATTGATATGTATTGGAGTGGTGATTATTATCTACAGTACATTTGGTTAGACTAAACAGCTGGCCGACAAGTGTGCAAGACTGCACATTATTCGGGGTAGGAGAATATTCCCTTTCCCCAATACTGTGCAATCTCGGAGTTAGTATATATAATTAGCATGGGCTGCAGAGGGGCTTGCCTCCTACAAAAAAAATAGTTTTTTGCTTTAGTTTTAAGTTTTTATTTTGCATGTGCTGAGGCTGCTGCTCGATGCATGTGTAGTAGAGTGTAGATGTTTGCCATGTCAACGTGTTCTGGTCGATGTTGTGAGCATCGATGTTTGGGTCATTCAGTTAAAATGAGTATATATATATATATATATATATATATAGATATATCCTATAGGTTTATCATTCCTCAGCAATGTGGTAATGTGCAGATGTTGGAGAAGGCTTCTGACAGCAGTTCACAGCTCAGAATCAAGGTATACATGAGCCTGTCATCGCAAAGTTGGATGTAGTTGTCATCTTCAGTTAGTAATGCAGTGACTCAAATGTTATTCTTTACTTACTTTTGTTGACTAGATATTCCCACTAGGCTTGCAGCTTGCTTTGGTTTCATTATGATTTGTCAAGTAGCATCCAGATGAAGCTGAACTGGCTGGAGAAAAAATTAAGGCAGGTGTATTTTGTAGTGGGAATCCCTTATGACAGGTCAAGCCCCCCTAGGAAAAAACCCTGAAAATATATGCAACAACTTCACAGTCAGACAACCATCTGTAACACAGAGCAAAGGCTAGAATAATTACCTGTAACAAAGAGTGAATTCTGGGATAGTTATTCATACAAAGGAGCAAAATCACTGTTAATTACCTGTAATACAGAGCAAAGTACATAATTATCCTTAACATGCAGCATAGACCAAATGATTACCTGTAACACAGCTATAATAACTATCAATAACACCAGCAAAGACTGGAATGACCCTTAACATAGAGAGAGATGGTTGGAACAAATACCATTAACACAGTGCAAAGGCTGGCATAACTACCACTAATGAAGGTTATAATAACTAACTGCTACACAGAAGAAGGTATTTCCTTATTATAGTGGCCTTGATGAAATTCAAAATGATCTTGGTGAAGTCGCTATGGCAAGGGAACATTCTGCCTAACAAATAAGGTGCGCTCCACCTGCTTTGCTCACATGCTTTGGTACCCAACTTAAAATGAAGATTTGGAGGTAGGGTGTATTTCCTTACCTGCTAACATAAACAACTGACTACATTTTTAGTTTTGCATTTATTAATTGGAATGTAAAGCTTGGGTGGGAGAAGGTGGAGGGTTAAAAAATGAGGAACAATTATCGAGACATATGATGTATACCCAAGAAAAGGTTGCCTTTCCTTTTCTCGACAAACACATTCCTAGAGTGTGTATGCAGCCACCTCCTTGGCCTAAGTGGCCAGGCCATGGCTGTGTGTAAATACCCTGTGTATAATGACAGCACTGCCCAAACCTGCTAGGTAACTGAGCTTCGCATCCATCTCCCACTGTATGTCACAGCCACACTCTTTAAGCACAGGAGGCGATACGTGCTCTAGCAAGTGGCCTGGTACAATATGCAGGACCACTGCCTGGGAAGGTCACTGCACTTAGGATCACTGCAATTCACAGTAAAACAATCAGCTGAAAGTGGATTAATCACCCTGTTCACTGCTTATCTTACTATACCGCCAAGGCCGCTACAATAGGGAAGTACTCAGAAGAAACATTGGAATAATTACCCCAAATATAGAGCAAATATTCACTTATCTGTAACAAAGATTGAAGGTTACAATAAGGACCTTTTATATACAGTAAAGACTGGACTAACCATTTGCAATATAGAGTGAAAGTTGGAATAACCACTTGTCAAAAAGAGCAAAGCCTGAAGTAACTACTTGTAATACAAATTGGAGGGGAGAATAACTAGTTATTAAACCTTTATTCTCTATTACAGATAGTTATTCCAACCTTTTCTCTGTATTACAGGTAGTTATTCCATCCTTTGTTCTGTATTACAGATAGTTATTCCGTTTGTTCTCCATTACAAAGTAGTTATTCCAGCCTTCTCCCTGTATTATGCGCAGTTATTCCATCCTTCACTCTGTATTACAGGTAGGTATTCCAGCCTTTGCTCTGTAATACATGCAGTTATTTCATGATTTGTTTTGTATTATAGGAGTTATACCAGCCTTCATTCTGTATTGCAGGTAGTTATTCCAGCCTTTTGTTTTATTACAGGAATAGAATAACTATACAAGAATAACAACTTGCAATACAGAGTGAAGGCTGGAATAACTTGTTACCTGTAACAGATAACAAGGGCTGGAATAATTACTTGAAATATCTATGCTACAGAAGCAGAAAAAAAATGATTTTATTCTGACTTCATGTTCTTGCTCTGCATGTGTGTGTCTTTGATCTATTCTTTGTATCACTTTCAAATATTCAGAAATTCTTTTCTTTGGCTTTGATTCTCTTACTATCCTAAATAGCTGAGTCAGACTGACAGGTCCCTGTGTTTCACTTTCTGTTGTGCTCATACACTTGTGAATGGGGCTACAGCTGTTTCTTTGAATTTTTTACAACCTTGCCCTTTTCTCACAAATTGTTATGAATGTTATTTAGCATTATTCCCCTTCAGTTCTAACAAGTCCCACTGTCTGATTTACATTTACTTTTTGGCGTTCTTGCATTACTTTTGTTCTGTGAAAGAAGTGGGATTGGACTCTTAAGCAATCACTGCTTTTGACTGGCTATATTAAATGTATCTTCTTCCACAGTAAATACTGAGCAGAAGTATTCATTTAATATCCCAACTTTTTACTGTTTTTCCACTTTATTATACTTTATTAGCATCTCTTTGCCTTTCTTTCTTCCATCTCTCCTGCCATAATTACAGTTGTTACCCTCCTCAATCCATGATTCCTCACATTCCCAAATGCTTTATATTTCTCTGTACCTTTCATTGCTACTTATTTGAGCACCATAGCACTTTTTCTTCTTTATGACCTGCACAATTTTACCACACAAAAGTGTGTTGCTGCCATGAAAACAGAGTTATGCATTTCCAATGCATGTATTCTGCACCTTCGTGATACGCTGACACACTGTGTCAAAGTCTGACTGTCTGAAGGGCAGAACTCTCCCTTACATTTGTTGTTCATTATTTTGCTCCCACTTACTGTTGCGCATCAGCCTCCTGCACTACCAGTTGTCCAGTTCATTCCCCATCATGGTTGTGAGTGTCAACCAGCAGGTGCCGTAATTCAGAACACCATCAGAAATGCTT
Source organism: Protopterus annectens (assembly GCF_019279795.1). Lineage (NCBI taxonomy): Eukaryota > Metazoa > Chordata > Ceratodontiformes > Protopteridae > Protopterus > Protopterus annectens. The sequence goes on from NC_056745.1 coordinate 1,130,014,475, forward strand.
TAAGTTTTTCAGCTTTAGTTTTCTCGAGCCATAATGTATGCCCCTGGCAAGTTGTAGGAGAAGGCCATGCAGTGGAATGATGGTGGAAGCTGTAGCCTCACTTTCACAAGGGGCATCAATACAAGCACCCCTGTTCCACTCCTGGATGCATGAGTTTTGAGCTTCCCAGTTGCAACCAGAATGTTAGTATCACAAAAGCAACCAGAACAGTCAAACCGGGAAAAACAACAGCCAAAAGATCCACCAAGAGCAATTTATTTTAGAACTCTGACGTCTCGGCCACAGCCTTCAAGGAGTATAAAACATGAAAAACCACAGACCAATATATACTGAAGTAAAATACCAATTACATAATTAACTAATAAAGACTGGCAATTAATTAAACAGCACTTTCCAATTAAAATCTTCATTCAAACCAAAAGGAGACACTGTTTTAAATTTTAACATGTATACAGCTTTTTGTACAATAAAAGTGATTTGATATCTACATTGTTAAATTCAGAAACATGAATTTGTTCCAAAATAGTGACAGTAAGGGCTTACAGGGTACTATTTTGGAACAAATTCATGTTTCTGAATTTAACAATGTAGATATCAAATCACTTTTATTGTATAAAGAAGCTGTATACATGTTAAAATTTAAAACAGTGTCTCCTTTTGGTTTGAATGCAGATTTTAATTGGAAAGTGCTGTTTAATTAATTGCCAATTTTTATTAGTTAATTATGTGATTGGTATTTTACTTCAGTATATATTGGTCTGTGGTTTTTCATGTTTTATACTCCTTGAAGGCTGTGGCCGAGACGTCAGAGTTCTAAAATAAATTGCTCTTGGTGGATCTTTTGGCTGTTGTTTTTCCCAGAATGTTAGTATCACCCTGTGTGCCCTTGAGTGTGCACAAACCCTGCCCCCCCAAGCAAAAGGTGAGTGCACCCCCCCCCCCGTCATCCTCTTACTCCCTGCCTGGCTCCTCCAGTACTATGATCGCTAATTGAACCATGGTTGCCTGGGTCATAGTCAGGAATTTGTCCTCTGTGTCTAGGGCTGGATCCAGCATAGGGTGAGCTAACTGGTTGCCTAGGGCCCAGTTCTGACTGGAGGGTCTGACCATGCAAAAAAATAAAATAAAATAAAATATAAAAAAGAAACATTTCTTTCTACATTAAAATTCTGCTACTCAGCATCCAAAAAGAAAATTTCAACCTTGGTGTGCAACCAAGTCTCTTAGTGGGCTGGAATTGGCATACATGATTCAGTGCAAAGGAAAAGGCCCAGAAAAATAGTTTACATGATTTAACTCATCACATATGAGCATTCCAGCTTCAAGAATTCTGAAGCACATGAATTGAACGGGAGATGGAGTTTTTTTCTGGTATCAAGCATTATGAAGCAACCTTTTTTAACTTGCATCTCAGGAGAGATTAGCTCTTGATTTAACTCATCATTCATGAGTGTTCTAGCTGCAAGAATGAGAGATTTTCTTGTTTTGAACTTCAAGCATTATCAAGCTACTTGCAGTGCAAGAGAGTTGTGCAGCAAGAAAATGAGGAACTTACCAGGTGAATAACTTGCAAGTGTGTGTGTGTGTGTGTGTGTATGTTTGCAAAATGCCCCAGTTAGGGGTACTGTCTAGTTAAGTGACCTTGCTCAGAGTCCAACCCTGTACCTTAGTTATAAGAGGCAAAAGTCTTAATTCCCACACTGACTGGTGGGTCTCCATATATTTCTTTTTCTTTTCTTTGTTACATCACTGAGGATTACAGTCAGTCAGTGTGAGCCATTAGTGTTTCATTGCCTTTGGGGATTAAAAGTACATATTGATGCAAAACCTGTTCTGGTAACTTTTTAAGTGATTTAGAGTAGTCTGCTCTTATCTAATGACAGTTTTGTAGAACATCTTTGATTTTACCTCATATTTATGACCTGTGATTGAGCAAGTCACTTAACCAAATAGTGCTTTAGGGCAAGTGGAAATTTGGGTTAGGCTCTTCAATTGTCCTCTTGACTGCAAGTCCAGTAACTACCTGTGAAACAGAGTAGGTGTAGTGTAAAGAAAGGAAATTGATTGTGGTAAACAGAAGCATCATCACATAAGCTATGTTCTTTGAAGTTGATTCCTTTTTCTCTTAATGTTGACAGTGTGTTTATTATTTATCCTTGAATAAATTGAGCGACATGAATTCTGAGTTTAATGTTAGTATTTTAATTATGAATGCATTTGTAATTTAGCTTGTTTATTTTCAGGCACACAGGTGTGAAATGCACTGTGTTTGGGCTCCAGCAGTTTGTCTAGCACTTAATGCAGATGAGTAAGGTTATGAGCAGTTAAGGAGCTGCTTCCTGTACTACATAGTTTGATTCCTTCAAGCTTCATTTGTCTTCTGTGTGACTCTGCTGAGTTACATCCCCAGACAGTACTTGTGGGCTGCTCCTGAAAATGGACATTTGTGCCAGTGGGCTGTCCCAGACTGTTACCAAAGGCATTATACATTTGTATAATGAAAGGAGCAATGACCTTTAGGTACAAAAACAAACAATTTTATTCAAAGATTAAGCACTTTTGTCCAGTTTATAACTACAACTTCCTCAGAATCAAAATAAAAACTAATTTTTATATTTAAATATCTTCTCTTAAAAAACATGTGATTTATATTACCAAATCAAAATAAACCCAGCACACAATAAAAAAAAGTGCAAACAAGCAATAATTATTAAGCAAGGGCCAAACATTTGTGCCCATTGTTGGTGATAATATATGTGAATTTATTTTAGACTGAAAGCTCTTTTTGAGAAAATTGGACTTGACCATTATTTTTAAAGATAATACAGTGCAATAAAGACTAATTTGACATGGAAAAGCATTTTCAGCCCCTTCTTTACTGTTGCCATTACTTATATTTGATAAGTTATGCGAAGGAGAATTTAGAAGAGAAAAATGGTGTGCTCTAACCTAACCCAGACTGAAGGAATTTTATTAAAGAAACTCAGTCTAGACAAAATGTTAAGAATTATGAAACCAGATAAGGGTGGGAGTGAGGTTGTTATAATGTACTATGCATATTATCTGAAACAAATGTTTGACCATGTTAGTGATAATATGTTTTATGAAACAGTGCCTTTAAACAATGTGAGTAGAAGCTACAAATTCATTGATTGCTTGTTGGAAGATATGGTTATACAGAATCAGATTAGTCCAGAACTTTATCATTTTCTTTTTGTAAAATTCCCTGTGGTCACTAAGATATTTGGTATCCCTAAGATATATAAGGACATAATATTGCCACCAATGAGGCCTATTGTTGATGCTGGAAAATCTAAAATGCATCTGTTGACTAAGTATATTGATGTTAAGCTTAAGAACAGTTTGGTCATTTGTGTCAGGACACATAGGATTTTCTAATGAAACTGAGAGAAGTTAGTTATTCTGAAAATATGGTGTTTTTGACTATCACTGTCATTAACTTATTCAATGTGATATCGCACAGTTTCGGTCTTGAGTGGTTCCATGACTTTCTAGTAGAGCGCATTAATTTTAATAGTAATCATATAAATGTCTTAGTCACATTTATGGAGGTGGTTTTGAAAAATAATGTATTTTTGGATGGCAAGTATTTTTTTCAAAAAGAGTTGCTACGATGGTGGCTTGCACCCCCATTTTTGATAATATTATTCACCTGCAACGGGAAAAAGATTTATTTAATATATTTCAACCTCCACCTTGGTCATTCTGTGTATGATTTCTGGATGACATATTTGTGATCTGGAATGGCTCTTTGCAGGAAATAGAAGAATTTGTTTTTATTTGAATATGACCACATCATTTTTTAAATTTACATTTTCTGTTAGCTCTTGCCAGATTAGTTATTTAAATGTGCTCATCAGTAAAGATGGGAAAAATAAAAGACTGGTTAATGACATCTTTAGAAAGCCAACCTACTCTAATAGTTTGTTACATTATTCTAGCTGTCATCCAGCGCATCATAAAAAGGCTATTATAAAAGGGCAATATGTGAGATTGGCCCACATGGTGTCTGAAGATGATACATTCAAAGTAGAAGGGCAGAAGCTGTGTTCTGTGTTTGCTATTAGAGGGTACCCAGGTAATATGATTACTGAGATGTTCCACAAGGTAACTCAAAAAAGAATGAATGGATTTGATCAACCCTTGTTGAGACATAACGGGACGATTACTGGTTTTCCCAATATTGAACTTCCTAAGAATAATTTCTCTAAAGCTTTTATCAGTACATGCAGATTACAAGAAAATGATGCAAATCCTTAAAAAAAAACAGAGCATTTTTCCTGTTTTGACAATATTGTGGATGTAACAGGTGAAGCCCCAGTTATAGTCTATAAGAAGGCAAAAATCTTTGAAGCAATACTTTGACATAGTTGAGTATGATTCTGTTTTGACAACTGCATAACTCTTATGTAATCTATGCAATGTATTGAACCAATATTTTGTTTATTTAACTGTGACTGTGAATTTTCTATTGTATGTATGTGATTATGCAAAGCTTTTCTCCCGGGCCTCCACTGAAAATGGGTTCACTTCAGCCCAGTTGGACTTTCCCAGTAAACAAAATGCAAATAAATAAATAAATCAATAATAGAAATGGTACCTTTAAATGTGGCTTTTGTCCACAATGCAAATATAGCTTAGAGACAGATACAGTGACAATTAATAAGATTAAAATAAAATCATATATGTCACTCCAGTTGTAATTCATTTGGTGTTCTTTATAGTGCCTTATGTCAATTATGTAGTAGATTTTATACTGGTAAAACTAAGAGAAGGCTTCAGGACCATATTTATGAACATTCTCTGGATATAAGGAACAAGAATAGTAAGAACGCATTATTTAAGCATATCAGTGGTGTAATGGTGATTGTTGTTAGTGCATACGCTGTGCAAGTTGGGTGGGTGATGGATGAGAAAGAAAAATTTTGGAGTGAGTTGGATGAAGTGGTGGTGAGTGCACCCAAGGGTGAGAGACTGGTGATTGGAGTGGACTTCAATGGGCATGTTGGTGAAGGGAATAGAGGGGATGAGGAAGTGATGGACAGGTATGGTATAAAGGAGAGGAATGCAGAAGGTCAGATTGTAGTGGATTTTGCGAAAAGGATGGACATGGCTGTGGTGAATACATATTTGAAGAAGAGGGAGGAGCATAGGGTGATGTACAAGAGTGGAGGAAGATGCACACAGGTGGATTATATCCTATGCAGGAGGGCCAGTCTGAAGGAGATTGGAGACTGTAAAGTGGTGACAGGGGAAAGTGTAGTTAGGCAGCATAGAATGGTGGTCTGTAGGATGACGTTGATGATCAAGAAGAGGAGGACAAGTGTAAGAGCAGTGCCAAGGATCAAATGGTGGAAGTTGAAAAAGGGTGATTGTGAGGTAGAGTTCAGGGAAGAGTTACTGAATAGCTGGGTAACTACAGCAGTGAAGGTAATGGAGACAGCTAGAAAGGTGCTTGGTGTGACATGTGGACAGAGGAAGGAGGACAAGGAGACCTGGTGGTGGAATGAGGAAGTACAGGAGAGTATACAGAGGAAGAGGCTGGTGAAGAAGTGGGATTGTCAGAGAGATGAAGAAAGTAGACAGGAGTATAAGGAGATGAGGAGCATGGCAAAGAGAGAGGTGGCGAATGCTAAGGATAAGGCATATGGAGAGTTGTATGAAAGGTTGGACACTAGAGGGAGAAAAGGACCTGTACTGACTGGCTAGACAGAGGGACCGAGCTGGGAAAGATGTGCAGCAGGTAAGGGTTATAAAGGATAGTGAGGGAAACATACTTACAAGCAAGGAGAGAGTGTTGAGCAGATGGAAAGAGTACTCTGAGGGTTGATGAATGAAGAGAATGAGAGAGAGAGAGAAGGTTGGATGATGTGGGGATAATGAATCAGGAAGTAAAACAGATTAGCAAGGAGGAAGTAAGGACAGCTATGAAGAGGATGAAGAATGGAAAGGCTGTTGGTCCAGATGACATACCAGTGAAAGCATGGAGGTGCTTAGGAGAAATGGCAGTGGAGTTTTTAACCAGATTGTTTAATGAAATCTTGGAAAGTCAGAGGATTCCTGAGGAGTGGAGGAAAAGGTGTTTTGGTATCTATTTTTAAGAATAAGGGTGATGTGCAAAGCTGTAGTAACTACAGAGGGATAAAACTGATCAGTCACAGCTTGCAGTTATGGGAAAGAATAGTGGAAGCTAGGTTAAGAAGGGAGGTGATGATTGGTGATCAGCAGTATGGTTTCATGCCAGGAAAGAGCACTACAGATGCGATGTTTGCTCTGAGAGTGTTGATGGAGAAATATAGAGAAGGTCAGAAGGAGTTGCATTGTGTCTTTGTGGACTTGGAGAAAGCATATGATAGGGTGCCTAGAGAGGAGATGTGGTATTGCATGAGAAAGTCAGGAGTGGCAGAGAAGTATGTAGGAGTGGTACAGGATATGTACGAGGGTAGTGTGACAGTGGTGAATTCTGCAGTGGGAGTGACAGATGTGTTTAAGGTGGAGGTGGGATTACATCAAGGATCAGCTCTGAGCTCTTTCTTATTTGCAATGGTGATGGACAGTTTGACAGACGAGATCAGACAGGAGACCCCATGGACTATGATGTTTGCAGATAACATTGTGATCTGTAGTGAGAGTAGGGACCAGGTTGAGGAGACCCTGGAGAGGTGGAGATATGCTCTAGAGTGGAGAGGAAAGAAGGTGAGCAGGACTAAGGCAGAATACATGTGTGTGAATGAGAGGGAGGATAGAGGAAGTGTGAATATGTAGGGAGTAGAGTTGGCAAAGGTGGATGAGTTTAAGTACTTGGGATCAACAGTTCATAGTAACAGTGAGTGTGGAAAAGAGGTGAAGAAGAGAGTACAGGCAGGGTGGAATGGGTGGAGAAGAGTATCAGGAGTGATTTGTGACAGACGGGTACCAGTAAGAGTGAAAGAGAAGGTCTACAAGAGGGTAGTGAGACCAGCTATGTTGTATGGGTTGAAGAAGGTGGCATTGACAAAAAGGCAGGAGTCAGAGCTGGAAGTGGCAGAGTTAAAGATGTTAAGATTTGCACTGGGTGTGACAAGGATAGACAGGATTAGGAATAAGTATATTAGAGGGTCAGCTCAGGTTAGATGGTTTGGAGACAAAGTCAGAGAGGTGAGATTGTGTTGGTTTAGACATGTGCTGAGGAGGGATGCTAGGTATATTGGGAAAATTATGCTAAGGATGGAGCTGCCAGGTAAGAGGAAAAGAGGAAGGCCTAAGATAAGGTTTATGGATGTGGTAAGAGAGGACATGCAGGCAGTTGGTGTAACAGAGCAAGATGCAGAGGACAGGAAGAAATGGAAACAGATGATCCACTGTGGCGACCCCTAATGGGAATAGTCAAAAAAGAAGATACAGTTCCCTAGACATTTTCTACTTTTTTTTTTAGATGTTGTATTCAAATGTGTGAAGGGGGACCAACCTTATTGAGGCAAAAGAATTAAAGTGGAAAATTAAACTTAATGCTCTTATGGCTCCTGGATTAAATGAATGTTTAACAGTATCTAGCATTTTAAAACTTTGTTCTTATAAAGTGTGAATTTGAATTAATTGGAAGCTTTTAAGTATCAGGGTTTATACATAACCTTTTCATGGGTATTTATTTTTTTAAGAATTACCATTATTGCTTTTTTTATTGTGTGCTGGGTTTATTTTGACTGGGTAAGACAGATCACATGTTTTTTAAAGAGATGATATTTAAATGTCATTATGAGTTTTTATTTTGTTTCTCAGTAAGTCTTTGTTATAAACCAAATGAAAGTGCTTAATCTTTGTGTAAAATCATTTGTTTTTGTACCTAATGGTCGTTGCTCCTTTCAGTTATACATTGTGGTGTGTTGGTTCAGTTGTTAGCCTTTTTGTGCTACATTATACATTTGTCTTTTGAATTCCTGCACCATTCGTATAGGTACTAATTAGTACTTTATTGTATACTATTTGAGTATGAATCCCAGCACATTCTTTGTAGTTTATTGAGTTGCCAGATGCATTTTTACTAAATGTGAGTTTCAAGGGAAGAGAAGTTCATTGTTTCTCATAAGTCTGTTTTCAATGTGAGAGTGTTTTGTTTTGAAAATGTCTGTCAGTGTTTATTTCTGTAAAATAAAGTTTTAAATGAAATCCAAATCTCTGTAATAACAGCAAAAGTAAAGTAGAAAATAGTATGTACGCTGACTGGTTTGAACAGTGTTTATGGTAACTTGAGAGAGATAGCACCAAGTACTGGGATGTTAGTTTGGCTTGCAGAGGCCTGATTCATGACCTACATAGCTGTCCATGATCTGGCTTTGTTGGCTCTGGAAGTGTATCCTGCAGTAATACAGCATTATTAGCCATTAGTGTAGGCCAGTCCTGTACTGAGTAATATCAGAGGGTATAGCTATTCTTGATGACAGAGAAGACACAGGGAGATCAAAAATTAGATGGCAATGTCCTACAAGCATGTAAGACCTCCTTATCTCAAAAGCAATATATTGAATTCAGTAATATTTCTTGTTGTTGTATGACTTGTGGGTTATTAAACAAAAGTTGCTGCAGCATTTATGTTGTGTGTAATTGCTTTGCTTTATTCATTAATTCCTTAATAGGCATGGATTATGTAAAATAGTCTAAACATATTTCATTTTAGTAATATATTTTTCAGTACCTTCTTTACAGCCTCCAGCAAATGCAAAAGGGGTTGACATTTGTCAAGTCATACAGTCTGCATAATTTGGAGTGAAGATCAGAACCATCTGATCTTCAACATCTATTAGGTTGCATATTACTGTGATACAGTTGTATCTACAAGATCAGATTGTAAAGGATTTTTGCATTTAGTTAAAAAAATTTTACTCTGGCAGTTAGTGCAGAGGGCTAAAGCTCTGATCTGTTAATGAGCTGCTTCCTGTGGCATAGGTGCAGGGTTTGAATATTTCCAGCTTCATTTACCTACTGTGTTACACTGAGCAAGTCATTTAATCAAGCAGTGCTTTGGAGCAACTGGTAACTTGGGCTAGCCTCCTTAATAGTCCTTAGGACTGCAGGTCTAATAACTTTGATCCTGTTGTCATTTCCCAGTTATTCTTAATGCATAGCTGATCTAGTTCAGGAAATGTTATGACAATATCATCAACACATAATTTTTTTAAATGTAACACAGGCAGTTTATTCTTCAAGGGCAGCAGACGCTTCACTTGTAGATGGAGCACAGAAATGCAGAGTTGTTTGCCAGCAGCAACCTCTGTGTTAGTAATAGTTCTGTTTAATGTGGAATTATTCAGATGACTTTTACTTCTGCAGAAATTGTGCATATTGACTTAGTATATTTTTTCCAGGTGGTTATTATTTTTTATGCTCTTATAAATACTCTTCTGTTTAAACTGTGATACACATGGCTGAATCTTATGGCATAATGCTAGTGATCTTTATACGGTTTCATATAGTTCATCCAATACTATAAATAAAGTATGTGTAATTTATTTCTTTATGACAAGAAGGTGTGTGCAAAGTCAACAAATTGGTTATAACTGCTGGTTGGTTGGGAGTGCTATCTGTAGATGAAAGTACCTTACAGCCCTATCATCAAGTCATTTTTAAATGGTCTTTAACCTAGTTTTGTAGGACTACTGTGCATGTTTGCATGTCAGTTAAGTTATAATACTTTAGATACTGTGTGTTTGTGTGAAACAAATCTGAAATATGTGACTGATCATTATTTTTATTACACACAAAGTCCAAACAGCCACTTGTGTAAATGAGACGCTGGAGCAACATACAAGTATAATTATAGGTTCATGACTGTATGAATTGGTTTAAAAGAAGGTGTGTTAGAGTAAAGAATGTTTTATGAAGGTCTGAAGAAGTGGTGTTTGAGACAATGAAATTGCTAACCATATTCACTGTTTTTACCAGTTATTTTACTATTAAACCTGCTTTTGGATATTTCAGCAGTGGTCTGACTTTTCATTGCTGTTGGCTGCTATGCTGGATGGTGCTGTGTTTATAATTATTTTTTATTACTTTACAGACATCTGAGAAGGATGCCATCAATAATTTGACTATAATTGCAGGGTTTTGGGGATGTCTGTGGATAAAAAATGACTGAACTTGCTGAGCTAATAAAGTTAAAAAGTTATTAGTTTGTCTTTGCAAGACCAACTTTACCTCCATTTCACCCCAACCATCCCCACAAAAATCAAACTTTATCACCCACCCCAACTATCTCTCCAGTAATACCCTTGAACCTAATCCCTCCAACTATAACTAGAGAGCATGTAGTGGCTGCACTGACTAAAGCCAAGAACATGGCCTAACTGGGCCCTGATAACATCCCAAGATGCCTCCTGAATAATGTAAAGTATGACTTATCAGGACCTATGGAGTCTTTATTTAACTATAGTCTTAAGACAGGCTTTGTGCCACTTGAATGGAAGACTATGACAGTCATTCTTTTCATAAGGGAGGGAGGACATTCAACAGATCCTGAAAACTACAGACCCTTTAGTCTGACTAATCTTATTTGCAAAGTCATTGGGCAGAATTATCAAGGAAATTGTCAATAAGGACATAGGAGACCTCCAGACAGTGGATCCATACAAGTTTGACTTTGTTAAAGGAAGGTCATGGTTAATGAATCTGGTGGACTTCTTTCAAAAGGTAACTAGACAATGAATGAGGAGAAAACTGCATACTGCCTACCTTGATCTGGCTAAGGCATTTGATACAATACCCCACTTGGGTTTTTTCAGCAAACTTACAGAACTGGGTATAAACCGCTTTATAACACACTAGATAGCTAGCTGGTTCACTGATAGGACCTAGGAGGTTACAATTGGTGTGACCACCTCCATAAACAGTCCAGTCATCAGTCAAGTCCCCCAGGGCTCTGTGCTAGGCCCACTCCTGTTTGGTATCTACTTCTTGGAAGTCAAAGCCAATGTCAAAGGCCTCTGGCTAACCAAGTATGAAGATAATTGCAAACTGGGAGAAGTCATTGAACCCCCCCCCCCCCCAAGATGAGAACATCCTTCAGGAAGGTCTAATACAGACAGGTGCTTGGTGCCAAAGCAATGGCTTAAAACTCAATACCAAGAAATGCATTATAGTATCTTTTGTGAGGTCTACCACCGCAGGTCCACTACACTGGCTACAGCTCCTTTTGATCATGATCTAGCTCTACCTGTGCTACAGAGACAGACATTCTCTTCTATAACTGCCTCAACTCTGTACTTAAAGTGACTGTTTGGTAATAACTTACTACTCTTTATCTCCACATCAGAGATGTTTTCCCTCCCTATATTTGAAAACACCAGGCAAGGTTCTGCTTTCTATCCAGTAAATTCTGGTATTATTTGCTTGTGACCTACTCCTTACAAAGTGCCAGAAATAATTAATTTCTCCAATGTGGTTACAGCCAAAATACTACAGTTATCACCAAGCTCATTAACACTTTAACAATTACTAACAATTTTTTTATCTAAAGGGTACTTGCTAACATTTTTCTTATCAAATTCCTTATAATGAATAGTTCAAGATACAACAGCAATGCATAATGTGTTTCCATTTTCATTCTTCAGTATGATACACTGATCTTCTCTCCTCCTGGTTTACAAATTTCTTTTGTTGCTTTACCCCATTCCTTTACAGAAAAGGATACAGTGCATCGCTTTTTATTTCATCCTACCTGCATTTCCTGTCCTGGTGCATTCTAATTATTCCATTTAAACTGGACCATCACATTCAGCACAAAGAATCCCTAGAAGCAGTTCCCCTCTTCATATATACAGGCATTTTGCCAGATTTGACACCCAACTTTAATCACCTTATATAGACCAGAAAAGCAAAAGTCAGCCAACTATTATTTTGGTCTAGGAAGATCTCCTATTTTTTATTCCCAGCAGGAAGATCTGAAATGGGTAAAGGGGTCCTCCTTCCCCAGCTAGAGTGTGGCCTCTCTATTAATTGTCTCTGCCTCACCAGAGAATCTGACCACACTACAGAGTAGGGCAAATAGCACATGTGGATTTATAACCTATCCCTAAAAGGGGAGTACCATAGCACCACTCTAGCAAAAGCTAACTGGCTACCCACTCCCCAAATGACCACATGTCTACTAAGAATTCTGTTCTTTCAACCAATCAATCAAGAAATCTTCCTCTACTTTCTTGAGGTGCTACCAGAATGATTCCTTCCACCATATGACCTTTGAACTGTCTCAGCCTCAGCCCCCAGTTACAAAAGCCTTGTACCAAGCTAAAATGCACCAATATCACTTTCTCTGCTCTGGCATCTAAAATCTGGTAATTAATTCCAGCACCAATTTCCAAGGGGAAGTTCAAAAAACACCTCCAAAACCATGCCTAATGTAAACGCTTCATAAACAGCTCTATGACTTAAAAACTTTCTACCCATAAACTTTCATAATTTCCACATCCATACAATTGTTTTTGTGTGATCTTTCACACTGATTCCACTCCCCTTATATCTCCCCTTCTTCCTTCCACTTGCTTATCACCACTCATCTTCATCCTCTTCATGTTCTATCCTACCATTGGGACCCCCTTATTTCCACTTCTGCTTAGGATCCACGTACTTCTTATTGGACAGTTCACATTTACCTCTGAGAATCTTTAGCTGTATTCACCTTTTGTGATATTCCTACCATTTCTTGAATCCTGCTTTTAAAATCACTGATACTTGCTCCCACATTTCTGATTTGAATGTATTAATTTAATTCATGTTTTTCATTGATACACTGCTACATGTATCTGCAGTCTGTATTTGTATCATATAATAATGTATTTTACTTATTGACACTGCATAAATATATCTGACTACTTGCCAGGCAATCATGTTTGTTTTTTTTTTTTTTTTTTGTTTATAAACCTTCTTTGCCATGTTTGCTCTTTGTTTTATTATTTAAGACAAATTTCCAGTGTTTTGGTTTACATCTCAGGCTGACAGTGAAAACATTCTGCATGGATCAGTGCACTATCCCAGCCAATAAATAAAAATAAAATAATTTAATAAATTAAATAATATGTGTCATGTTACTGTAGCCACCACAATGTCATTACTTGGTTCTTCCATTAAAGTACAGTCTCTGGTAGCTTTTTGCCTATGTTCCGGGTACTATCACTATCTGCTTTCCTCAATGGCACTATCTGTTTTCCACACTGGCATCATCTACTTTGATACTGGCACTTCAGCTTCCATATAGGCATTGTCTGGTTCCAAACTACTTTCCCTTGGGAGAATACCTTTCTGTGCTATTTGCTTTGATATAATGTATGCTTTTTCTCATTCAATGATAATTTCTAACATTTTTCTCAGTAACAAAGTCTGGTAACTACTCTAGTGCTGTAAACATGAGGCCACAATTTACATGGTGCTTTTATATGTGTCTTCCTTTAGTTATTTTAAAGTTTATTCATGATAAATTTAAATATTTCACTTTGGGGTCCTTTTTTCATCTCCTGAATGATGCTGTCCATCATGGTAATATAAACCTGCATCTTTCTACGTGGATCCCCAGTCTTCACCAAAGTCCCGGCCTTGTTTTCTGCACCAGTTATTCAGCTGTATTTGGAACTCCTTGTTGTGGATTATTAAAGATTCCGCCTCCAGTGGTCAGGAGGCAGCTCACAGAGCATTACAATGTATGCTGTCTGCTGAAGGGCCTTCCCTGAGGTTGCTGATGTGTTTCATACTACTCCTGTTGCTTTCACATACATACCGATTTTACTTATTTATTTTATTTATTTATTTACATTTGTTGACCAGGAAAATCCAACTGGACACAGGTCCTTTTTCAGCGGAGGCCCAGGGAGAAAAGCTCCATAATAATAACAACAATTAATTACAAGTTACAAGAAGTATAGGTATGTTTTGTTTAACAATAGTAGTAAACAGTTATAGTTCAAAATGAAATTAAGAATTGTGTTAAATGGTACAACACTTATATCATTGGTGCCATAAAGACTAGCAAGTATTTTAATAGCTGAACTAGCAGCTATTGCCCTTGAATAACAGTGGCTAAGATTACAGCTGAGATATAGGTTTACAAGCAATGTATTCAGCTGCAATCCGAAGGTAGTTAGAGGGGTGGAAGAAAGGGATTAGAGAGGATGGGGTAGAGATGTTGAGGTTTGTTACATGGGCATGCCCAGTGCTCTTTTAGATGAGATTTTAGAGCAGCTTTGAAGTTAGTGCATAATGACACGGAAGTTATAGTGTGAGGAAGGGTATTCCATAATTTTGCTATGGAGTAGGAGAAGAGAGCTTCTCCAGTAGAGTTTCTGGTTCTAGTTACCTATAATTGATTTTTGTCGCTGGAGCATAGTGGTCTGGTGGTATGATAGGGTTGGAGTAGATTTTGGAGGGAGGGGACTTTTAGAGGACGATTTAGTAGTTTGTGGGTGAGTGAGAGTCGGTACCATTGAAGGAGGTGAGGGAGTTCTAGCCAGCCTAGTTCAGTAAGTGAGGTGCAGTGGTGGCTACGGTAGTTTGCGCCAGTAGCAAACCTTGCTATTTTGTTGTAGCAAGCTACAAGTTTACCTAACTCACTTTGCCTTAGGTTGGTAAATACTGGAGAGGCGTAGAGTAGAGTGGAGATAAGGTGGCCATTTGCACCTGAAATCTTGGCAGTTTTGGTGAGGAATTGCTTATTTATGTATAAAGCTCCTAGGTTTTTGTGTACTTTTTTATGGTTAATGAGATGTGGATGTCAAACTTGAGGTTATTGTCATTTTCAACTCCAAGTAGTTTGGTGTGGTCTGTTGGGGAGATAATGGTGTTGTCATTGGCTTTAATATTAAATTAGTGGGTGTTTAGATTGTGTTTGGTGGGTTGGAAGATCAGGAGTTTTATTTTGTTTGGGTTAAGTATTAATTGTGCATCTGAAAGCCAAGTTTCAACTGAGGAAAAGGCATCCTATGTGGTCTTTTGAAGTTCAGGTAGGGAGTGGGCTGAGCAGGTGATGATGGAATCATCTACGTACGGTATGAGAGTGGCCTGTTTGGTAGCAGAGGCTAGATTATTAGTGAATATGGAGAAGAGCAAGTGTCCAAGCATGGATCCTTGGGCAACACCTATTGAGACAGGGAGTTGGGGGGATATATCATTATGCCAAACAATGGATTGATGGCGGTCAGTCAGGTAGCTCTGGAACCAGTTTGTGACAGACTGAGAGAAGAATAGAGTATTGAGGACAGTGATGTGTTGTTTATGAGAGACCATGTTGAATGCTTTAGATAGGTATAGGAAAGTTGCAGAGCTGAAATAACCATTGTTTTTATGTTGCAGGATTGTATTAGTGAAAGCAAGTAAGGCAGTGGTTGTGCTGTGGTATGGTCGGAAACCATGTTGTGTGTTAGATAGGAGGTTGTTAGTAAGGAGGTAGTTTAGAACTTGAGAGTGAATGCATCTCTCAAGTATTTTTGATAGAGGGGACAGAATTACTATGGGAGGGTAGTTGGTAAATTCTGTGGAGGGCCCACCTTTGTGAAGGGGGATAATGTGGGATATTTTCCATTGTGAAGGGACATAGCTTTCAGATAAAGACTGGTTAATCAAGATTGCAACTGGGTAGGCTAGGGCTTGAGCTGCAATTTTAAGGTACTCAGCTGGGAGTTGTCAGCTGCTAGTTTTGTGGGCTTTAGTTTTGATAAGTTTTTTATTTTGGAGGTAGGGATAGGAGAGAAAGCGAATGCAGTGGGCAGGTTACTAGGTGTGGTTGCAGGAGGTAGGGGAGAGGGGTTGTGTTGTTTTGCTAGTGATAGAACGGTTTGTGTGAAGTGAGTGTTGAAAGAGGTGGAAATGTTTTCAGAGGAGTTTGTTTTATTTGGTGGAGGAATTCCTACTTTTCCTGGGTGGAGGATGGAATTGATGGTTGACCAGAATTGTTTAGGTTTGTTTTGGGTGGAGTTCAGGGCAGACTGGTAACATAGGATTTTATCCTGTTTTATTATTTTTTTGACTTTGTTACGTAATTCACAGAATCTCTGTCTATCAGAGGGTTTTTTTGTCTTGTGCCAGTGATTCCAGGCTCTATCTCGGTTTTTCATTTCTGATCTAGTGGCTTTTTGTAGCCATGGGGAGGACTAGGCTTTAACTCTAGTAAATCTTGTGGGCACATGGGTGTTTAGGACTTAAAGGAAGGTGGTATTGAAAAATTGGACAGCGTCATCAAGGTTGAGGTATTTTAGTGAAGTCCAGTTGCAGTTTTTTAGGGCTGAGATGAAGTTGTCAGAGTTAAAGTTTACTTTATTATGTATTTGCTGATAGGTAATGGGTTTAGCCTGATATGTGTTTTTGTGTAGGAAAGTTGGGGTTTGATCCCTGAGGCTATCCGTTAGGCAGCCAGCTGTGTATGATTGGGGGCTCTTGCTGACTAGTATCCAGTCAAGAGTAGAATGCTTGTTGGAATTCTTATTTATTCTGGTGGGTGTCCAGATAAGTTGGAAAAAAAACATGATGATTTAGATGGTGGGCTGGATGGTGGTTAGAAGTGAAGTGAAGTGAGTGTAGCGAGCAGAGTGGGCAGAAACACTATTTGTTGTACATATCCGCTGGAACCACTCAATAGGCTAATATAACTCAGCACTAGTGGAAAGTCTGTAAGGCAATCCCGTATTGCTAGACTCACTTCAGTAAACCATAATTCTTTGCCTTTTAAATAAAACACCTTTCTACTTTGAGTAGAGGGATGGACAGTATACAGGGAAATGGAAAAAAAAAAACAATGAAGGAAGGCTATGCAGCTGTCCTTCTTGGCGAAACGCGTCACAATTATAGTAAAGGCTTAGGCAGATACATGTATAAAAATGACCTGTGTCTTTAGCATTAAACTGCTGGGTTAGACTACACTAGCAATGGGACACAGGCTGTAAAGGAAAGGGGAAAGAGAGGTTGAGTGAACAGAAATGATCCCTGGAAACCTTGAGACAGCTTGCCAGACTACAGTAGAAACAATCAGTTAAAGTGTGCCTCAAGACAGAGGAGTAGTTAAGAGTAGCAATTCCTAGAGATAAGAAACTTTTGTTCAAAGATGGACAGCACTGACTATTTCCCTTCCCACTTCAGTAACTAAGGATGCAATCTTTATTCCTCACAGCTATGGCTCCAAAGAACCCCTTGCATTCACATTCCTTCCTTTCTTAATTTTGTCCTTGTGACTATAGATCCTCAAATCATAATTAGTTTAATTCTCATTTTAAGTATAGTGCCATTGTCATGTTTTTTTTTCTGGGTGGGCACCCAGGATCTTACTTGGGCTTCATTGTTGGCACTTCCCTAAAGGAACTCATCTATATCACAGAGTGTTAGAATTTTGACTGGTCTAGCTGTGGCGGTGGTGTGTATGCCTCGTTTCTATCACCCCTACCCTCCTTAAGTCCACAGTAGTCCAGCTGTTACTCAATGCTGGCAATTCTTGAGGTAGCAGTGCCAGCCTTTGTGGTCCCTGCATGCAACAGGTGGTCTCCCATATGTTATCCATTTCTGTCCAGTGGTGAGAGAAGCCTCTCTCAACCCAAAGAGTTCCATGTAAGCGAAGAAACACTCCCAAATATCTCAGAGTATTACGGTTCCTCAACAACTGCAGTGCTCAACTCCCATTGATCCTTGCTGTTGATTCCATAATTGCTGTTTTACTTACTGAGGTCTATTTATTTTGTGCATTTGCTTTTATTTTTCATTTAATTTTTATATTTTTTTTATTTAAACTTAAGTAGCATTACTAGTACTTCACTATCTAAAGGTTTCGCGTCTATATCATATTATTGAAGACATAAAATGTTGAATGCTCAAAAGAGCGAAAATGCTGAAACTCGAACTCCATATTGTGGGGGCTGCACACCCCCCCGCTAAATATATATTCCAGCTCCGAGATCACACTACAGTGAGGAAAGGGCAATTATCCCAATCTTCACTTTATTGCGATCTCAAAAATGGAACTTCGACTTTTTGGCACTTTCACTCTTTTGACGTTTGACATTTTAAATTTGTGATAATCTGATATAGATAAGTTTCTTGTTTGTTGATTTTTTTCCTACAAAATTCTCAAGCAGCTAAATCAGAAGCTTGTTGTTATCCTGCCAAATTCTAACAGTATAAAAACTGAACTGACTGATGGAGGGTGGAGGATAATAGACAGCTCATGAAGCTTACATGCAATCAGATGTCCTTCTCTGTTCTAGGTAAATGCCTCATTACCACCCCTCTAAAATTATCACTTTGTTTAACTCCCAGTTCAAACCCTTAACATTCTTTCCCTTCCACAGCCCACAATGCAAATAAATAACAAATTGCAATAGAGAATCGATTATCCGAATGTTGATTATCCGAAACATCAATTATCTGAACACAGCCTTCCAAAGTTTTTGGGTAGGAAAAATCATAAAGTCTGTATATGTAAACATTGTATGTATTTGCTTGTGTGTGTTTTTTGAGCTTGTATCCCACATGTGTGTGAAAAATATTCTTTATTGTCAACTGGAATTGCTGAATGGTTGATGTGTATTCCCTGTATGCCGAAAAAACAAGATTTTAGAAGTTTTCTATCCAGTTCAATGTATATTTGATTATCCAAACTATCCAAGGTCCCATTTAGTTCAGATAATTGACTCTCTACTGTAATTTAAAATCCTTATTTTGCTTCTATCGGGTGTAAATGAGAAAAAGAAAGTTTACATTAACTAAAAAAATAAAATAAAAATTAAATAAGAAAAGAACAACACTTTTACAATGTGTTCTTTTTTGTACATCTGCTCTGTAATATGAAATAGCTTAGGAATCTGCTACAGCAAAAAGTTTCAGTTGAATTTCAGAAAAACGGGTCAATTATAAAATTTTATGCAGATTTTCTATGAAGAGAGCTTAATAAAATGAGTACAGAAATGTGATATGATGTACAGCTACGTGCCATTCAAATATACTTTATTTTATGTTTTCATATCATATAAGATAGTATTTTAAAGTATATTACCAATGTATCCTGTCACAGCACTAAGTTACTTTGATTCATTGTCTCATGGACTACTGCTGTCACTAGTGAAATGATCAAGCTTCAACACCTACACTTGTCTGCTGCTTTTATCTTTTGTAACAATCAGTATGCCCAGAGAGATTTTAAAAAGATGGTCAGCATATGTTCATTTGCTGGAGCAGAGCACTTGCTTAATTGTTTAGTCTTTTAGAAAAGTTCTGGCACATTTTGAATGAAAATGATACCTGTCTTAGTCCAATGCATGTCTTCTTTTCTGACATAAAATTGCAGTCATTGTCAGTGTATTGTGATGTTAAAGAATAGTTTGATGTGTGCAGCACCTTTGCATAGACATCTATAATGCTCAGAATGCACATTCCAATACTTTGTGTGTATGACAACTTCAGAGCTGTGTATCCTGAAAGTACAAAATGAAACAAGTCTAGTCAAGACACAAGATTATATTTCATAGAAGAAAAAAGCTAAATCTATGTTAACGTATAGTGCACTGAAACCTTTTAAGAGTGCAACCATACATACAAAATCTAAAAGTAAAAGTAAAAAGATCTAACTCTAAACTGAGTTGCTTCATTTACTGCTAAAAGGATGACCACATATATAGCCTTCAGATATAATTGAATGACTGTGTTGGCAGGATATTTCTAAATGTTAGAATTTCTTCTATTCCTTAATGCATTTAGAAATGCACACATATTTCAAAACACTAAAGGAAACTGGAACCTCATGTAATGTAATGTAACTATGAGATAGTTTTTAAGTTGTAACCATCTGAGTTATTAACTGCTTGCTGTGAGGTTGGGAAAAGAGTGTAGCCTAGGGAAGAAAGTGTTAACAGACAATGAAGTAGCAGACATTTTAGTGTTTTTGGCAGTTTAAGATCATGGCACAGCATGATTTTCCCCTCCCCGGTCCACAAAACCCCACATATATAGTGGGTAAACATTAGTGGCATTCTAACACATTAAATAACACCAGAAGAAGATCATATCATAGCATGATCAAGTGCATCACAATTCAAGGAACAAAGCACGGAGTGAGAGAGGCTTTTTTGGGCACTGCGATTAAAGAAAATATTTGAAATATCATTCTTGGTGACAGTTTTGTACAGCTTAGTTGATATATAAACATACATTTTAGGATGTTGGTATGTCTAAAAAAAGTATCATATTCACAGCCCATGTTGTTGCACAAACCCAGTGCTGATTCAGACAGCGAAAGTTATTTGAGCACTGTTGAATGCAGTTGTCTTCTCTTTTATTGAAATTAAGAAGGTTGGCCTGAGTGACTATGTACTTTTCATAACTGGCATCTGGGATGATATTACACTGTGTGGGCTGGCGACCCACTACTTCTCTTTCCCACTGTGCACCAAGGATAATGCTGACTTTGTTTCATAATGAGTTTTACCTATATCTCTTTTCTGAAACACCTTTATTGAATTATGAATTATGACATATACAAACTTAGACTTATATAAAAGTAATCAAACCATGTTATCAAGTTCACATTTACAAACAGTATATATCACATATATTGTTATATATTGTATAATATAAGCAACATTTCATA